>NW_009259424.1:1307383-1307827 GCF_000687185.1 Egretta garzetta | reverse complement strand
TTGGACGGGGCTCTGAGCAACCTGATCTAGTTAGCGGTGTCCCTGCTCCTGCAGGGGGTTGGACTAGATGACCTCTAGGGGTCCCTTCCCACCCAAAACATTCT
Source organism: Egretta garzetta (assembly GCF_000687185.1). Lineage (NCBI taxonomy): Eukaryota > Metazoa > Chordata > Aves > Pelecaniformes > Ardeidae > Egretta > Egretta garzetta. Next base: position 1,307,723 of record NW_009259424.1, on the reverse strand, counting down.
ATGGTTCTATGATTCTATCAGATTCCTGCAGAGACAGCCCCTTTGCTCTTCACAGCTACCGCCATGAGCAAGGTTTGTGCACAGAAGCCCACCTTCCCCCACCTCTAATGAGAAAAGACTCCACAATAATATGGCTATATATCACATGGTAGAAGTCGGTCAATTATGACCAGTCAATATATAAGTGATTTCCTCCAGTCCTCACGTATTCTCCCCATGCTCTTGAGAATGAGAGAGCCTGTGATTGGGATATAGGCTCTCACACACATTAGAGGAAGCAAAACTGAGGGAAAAATAAAGGAAAGATTTGTAGATAGGTGGATAAGGAGGAAGAAAAGTT
>NW_009259424.1:1288506-1307355 GCF_000687185.1 Egretta garzetta | reverse complement strand
TAGGGGAAAAGTTAAAAGCAACAAAGAAAAGGAATAGCAGATACAGCAAATGAGTACACATGGCCATTAGGCCTTGGTATTATGTGTCTTGTGGGGCGTGAGATCTACTCAGGGCATGTGATTTGACAGGTAAACACAGCAGTCCCTCCTGATAAAGGGGGAAAAGATGGATTCCAACATCCCAAGTGTCACAGAACACGAAGAGACACCTCAGTTTCTATGTCCCCTGGTTTCCTCTGCAACAGACTCCTTTTTTCTCTCTAGCTGAGTGTCAAGGAAGGAGATAACACATGGTAGGTGGGAACAGGGGCTCAGCAACCATCACTGAAGTTACTACCATAGACAAAACCTTCTATTTCAGATTTCATTTCATAAGGCCTCATTAGTAAAATGAGGCCAGGTAAGGCAGTCTAAGGACTAAACTTCACGTGACCAAATGTTTAATCAAACAGAAACCATCTTAACACATGTAGCATGTTAAAACATATTTTTGTCCACGTTTCCTGCAGAGACTTAGTTTCTTGTTCTCAGAAAGTCGTGAGTACTTAAGCATTAGGACTTTGTGCCACCGCATACTTCTTGCTAGCAGTCAGTCCTCTGAGATGAATACCATGTTACTAATGAGCCTATAATTCTCCATTGTTAATTACAATTTGACTAAACACAGATTTGATCCAAAATCCCTGCAAGCCAAGGGGAAACTGCTATGTAAGTCTTTGCAAAAAGTTGTAAATAAAATACCATAACATAAACAACAGAGTCTTCTTTTATATTTCTGGATTATCTGTTTTTAAACAAGTTGACTTAGGCATTGCTTTCATTGACTAGCTAAGTTCTGCCCAATTAATTTAAATTTAATTACTTTTCTCTCATTACGGTATCAGTCTTTTGTTTGCACACAAATTTTAAGATTTACAAGTATCCAAAGTGCTTTTCATTTATAATTCCGGATGAGTGGTGTAACTTCCTGGGTTGCTGAGACCAGAACACAGTAAATTATATTCTCTCTGTATCCACCCTAAGCCACACTGTAATCAACATAATACCTTGTAATTTCAGGACTGAGAATTGCATTTATATAAAAACTGCAGTACAGTTCTTTTGTCTTGGAAAGTTTATTTAACATGAAAATAACCTTTCTGAAATGTTTCCTTTCTTCTAGATTATTCTTGTGATATATTAATGCAGCATTAAAACTTCTTTTGTAAGACAATACCTCACTGTTAAAATGATAAATCACACTCAATGACTATCTAATCAATTTACTTTTTAGATTATTATTAGAACATCATTTCTGAAAAGTGAACAGAATTTTTAAAAAGTGTAATCCTTCAGAGACCTCATCTTCAAAGCTAAGAAGCATAACTGCCTTCTGAAAGGGAACAAATCTTTTGTATTATAATAGTCAATTTTTACACAATATTGGAAAAGTTATTCTTGCTCATGAAAAAGGCTGCAACATTTCTAATATAAACTTCTTCAGGCTAGAGGGAGAAAGGAATGGAATAGGAGGAGGCAGGAAGCATTCATAATTATATGGGACTGTAGCAATCTTAGGAAAGCTTGCGAAAGGTATGTGACATTCTCAGTATCTCAATAACAGTAAAAAAGAAATCTCAGTCCTTTTAAAGATTACAGAAATGGAAAGACCAGCATCTGGCACAAGATTCATCTAACGGAGAACAACAGAAGAGTGGTCCCAAAGAGGACCAAAAGCCATCTGGACTACTGCAAGCCCACAGACCGTTTTGAGGCTCTGACCAGGCCAGCTGCACTGTGCGCTCGCTCCACAGCTTGTGATACGGAGCGAAGGAGAAGATTCTGTGCACCAAGACCCACAGCCCCATGGCAACCATATTCTTCCACAGCTAAATCATCCTTCACTTCAAGCATTAGTCATGCTAATCAAATATCAGTAAAAACTACTGCTATCTCGAAGAAGCCATATATTACCCCATTTTGGGGGTTCTTTTTGTGTTGGGGTTTGCTTTGGTGGGGGTTTTGTTTTGTTTGGGGTTTTTGGGTTGGTTTCAGGGGGTTTTTAAGAGCCATCCCCCGAAACCAAAGAAATCTGTTTACAAATTGCCCAGTCTCCAACATGACTTCAATGTTCTTCATACCACGTTTTCTCTACAGAATTGTGACCAAATTGGAAACTGTATTAGGAAATTGTAGCATGGAAAATATTCTTCCATTAAAGTGCTACTCATACACTAACAACAACAACAAAAAAAAACCACCTGAAAAAGATATTTAATAAATGCATACACCTGCATTCTGTACACTTGCTCAACTTACAACACCCACACAGCAGCTGTGGAATGCCTGTTATTACCTGTTTTTCCCACTTTTTAGACACTCTTCTTCAAACTTAGACAAAATAATTTGTCCCTGTTAAGCAGTCAGAGAATGCCAATTTCTAGATTTAACATCAGTCTCATCAATCACTTCAGCACAGAAAAATGTCCCAAATGCAAAACATTTGAAATTCTTTTGAGCACCGTATTGAAACTCAGGTTTGTGAAAGTCAGTGAAATATGTTCAAGTCTGCTGCTGATTCAGCCTGTTAAGGCCACAGTAAGAATAGGAAGCTGCCAAAAATCCAACCAGATAATATCAATTCCCACTGGAAAACAATTTTGATAATTACAGACTCTTCAGATAATCAAGAAAAAAAGTGTAATATCACTATAAGAACATTTTTTTCCTATCATAAAATTTTTCCATAGCATTTGTATGTTGCATTCAACAGCTGCAATATTGCAAGGAAAGTTTCTGATGACTCTGGCCCAGTGTCAACGTACGTTGTCAGACAACTCAGTACATCTGGCAACTCTCCTTATGAGGCACTGCTTGTGGTCTTGCCCCCAGTCATCTGCAAGGAGGTTTGTGTGTCCATTAGCGAGATGCTTTCAAAAGAGAGGATGAGATGTGTAGCTGACTGCCAGTAAGTACATAAACTATGTATTGAGAATTCCCGTGATTACAATCATGACAGTTTACAGTAATTAGACAGTAACTAGCAAAACCAAAATACACATTTTATCTGACCTGGCTAAACTTGCAGTTCCACTAAATGGCAAAAATAGTGGTATAAATGGATATACATGTCAGGAAAAAAGCAATCAGCATGATAAAACTACATAGCCAACTAACATATATTATAAGATAAGGGGAGCAAAAGTTCATTATCTGTGCAATTAAAGTATCCAGGTACCTTTTTCCCCACCGGCTGCTGCATGGCCAGTACTGCTGCAGGAGTATGGTGCTTCACAGACTGCCTGGATAAAAGGATAGCTGTCAAGTGGAAACTCTGGGTCAAAATGGTTGTGCAATAGAGGTTAGGATCTGTGGCTTGCTGTCAGCTTGGAGGAAATGCAATGCTCCTTACTCCCCTCTGGAAATAATGGGATAATTATCATTGCTTCCAAATCAGGCTGCTTAACTCCTCCAACAGAGATGGTAGATTTCCTTCTCCTTTCCTGAGACCTCGTACCTGAAGAGTACCTCAGTATGCAAAGCCTTGTTAACATTACCACCCAGCACTTAAGCAAAACCTGCAGGGACTAATTAGTAGCTTTTGGAAAGCTTTGCAAAGGTGCAGCTCAAAGCAGCCTTATATTCTGCCTGAAGTGCTCCTTTCTGATGTCCCCCCTCTGATGAAAAATCACCTGTGGAACAGAAATTCACTGAGCTCCAGCTTGCTCCACCTGGGACATGGATGAGGTTAACAGAGAATGCTGGAGAGCCAGTGAGAGCTGTGACCTCCAACAACCAAACACATTTCTTCTCTGATAAGAAGAGGGGGTCTAATGTGAAGGAACCATAGAGAACCCTTCTGTGCATCTCGAAATCCAGACCAGAACAATGACTACTGGAGCGCGTGTTTCCCTAAACTTTCACTTCCCGATGAAAACAGGTCTCTTCTTTCCTGTTATCAAACGGGGAGGGGGAAACAAAACAAAAACAAAACCAACCACTTTCAGAGGCTAAATCAGTAAAACAAGTTTTAGCTACTTATGATGTGCAAAGAAAAATTGCTTCAGATATATAGCAGTTTGCTTCTTAAAGAGAACAAAACCAAAAAATGAATGTTACTAATATCTCACTCTTTAAAAAGGCTCCTTATCAATACGCAGACCAACGTACTGGCCTATTGGTCCCTGTCAAGCTCAGATTTGGTTCCTACGCACAGGGCACCAATCCAGGAGAAACTGAAGAGGATGAGTAAGCTTTTAATCATTGAGCTGGAAACAGTACCAGTCACAGCATGACCTTCAAATGAGGAATAGTTTATTTTCAAAGAATTGACCCAAACTTTATTGTTAGGTTAAGTAGTAATTTATTCTGCAGTTTCTCTCCAGGGAGAAGTACAGAATTTTTCAATAGACTATCTGTCTATCCATTTACACTGGGAAAAACCATTCCAAAGTCATTAAAACTCATTATTTTTCTGCAAGGAACATTTTTTAGAAATAACTTTTTTAAGATAACAAAGGGACCTGATTCATGAGAGACTTAGTGCCCACTCTCTGCTGAAGTCATTCTCTCACTCAGGTTCTGGATTCAGCGAAGGACTACATAAATCTAACTGAAAACACGAGTGACGTCACCAACCTCCATGGGAGTAGAGACATACTACTTAATTTAAAATAATTATGATGTGGGCATTGGTAGGCTAATAAATGGACAGAGATAATTGCCAGTGAGACAGAGAACAGCTGTTACACGTCATCTGTAATCATCCAAAAAGATTTCAGATTTGAATGAAGGTCCCATATACTGGTATCAAATCCTTGGACCAAACAGCTCATCAAACACCATATGTCAAAAATCAAAGACTCTAATCAAGTCTTCCTAGTCAGTAATGAATCCTAAAAGAAAAATCATTCTATAACTTAGATGGAAGACATTTCTCAGAGCTTGCCAGATTCTTTCATTTTAGAAAAGATTAAAGATTTCATTGTTGAAAGGAATCTAAAGCTTCAAATTGATGGTTTGTACAAACCACAAAGCAAGACTGCGTATTAGAAAAACTACAGGTAATGAGTTTATCATCCTTCTGTTGTCCAGTCAAGAAAGAAAACCAGACATTTTCACTTTGAAATCAATAGAAGGCATTCAGCTTTTCATGAATAGACAATTGATGATGGTAGTTATGAGAAAGCCAAGGGGCATATGCTCACAATATGGTGTAGTTAACACAGCCAAGACATCACAGCAGCCTGTCTTACACATCAAAACCCAGAAATATTCAAGATAAAATTCCCGTATTTTCCACTTTCCACATTAGTGCACAGGATCTCCGGTTTTTACAGATACAGATACCTTTTTTGTCAGGATTATGGTGATGTATACTAGCACAAATAGATAACTTCTGTAGGACTAAATACTCCACACTTAAATGCTGCTAACTTTCTTGAAACCCCTTTGCTTGCAGTACCTTGGTGAAACTTTCAGTTGAGGGAGGATGAGTGATTAGAATAACAGCTGTACCGAACTACTTCTCTATTTATAATTCATCTGCAATTCTGTAAATCACGTGGATTTGCTTTGAAGAATATTATACTTTTGTATTTGCAGTTTACCATCACACTAAAGATCAAATGGATAAGCTACAGCAGCTAAATTATATTATGCTACTGCTTCATTAGGAAGCCTTATACACAGTCATGTTGCAATGCACTACTATTTAAATCATTAAAGGAAAAAAAAAAAATAACCTTACCATACTCAGAAGTACTTCAATCGGTAACATGTTGAAAAAACAGATCCCAGGAACTCATTTGAATTTCAATTTAAGTCAGAAGATTTCTGAACAGTTCCGTTTTCTCAGATTAATTATGAAAAGTATTTGCTCAGGACAGTTTCATTTGTTGCAGCAGCTTCAGTGCCAAGCAAAACCAGGTATGAATGAATAAACAAGTCCACAGAGGAAGAGTGCCATTAGAAACAAGGCTACTAAGCTCAAATAAAGAAGTTACTAAATCCAGGAAACACCAACACTTTGTTATACAAAGACATGCAACTCTTCCATACTGCTGTTGCTGTACAATGATTGGGATTACACGGAAAAACAGAAGTTGTTTGGTGAGCAGCAGAGCTAAACATAGATACCTGACCCACACCTCCAAAAAAAGCACCCAAGTCCTGTTTGTTTTCACTCACTAACCTGTGATGTTCTTCCACAGTTGCTAACAAGGAGCTGGAGTTCTCCATGAAATAATTCTCTAGCAGATGCATGCCGCCTGTTATCTTCAGACAAAGAAAGAGCTGAGTGTATTGCATCTCAGAGCCATTTTATCTCCATTAACCAATACAGCTAGAAATGCTTCAGGGCTACTGCACTTCAGCACAAGTTTTACAGGTTGCATATCCTTACGTTTTCCAAATAAATTACAGTACAGTTCTTAATCTATTCCTGCACCACTCATCTCTCTTCAACAGGTCTAGTCTCTGCATTCCCAAGGATTACAAGCTCTCCTTCTCATACTAATGACCACCGATTCTTCTGCAATCTAATTCTACTCTAATAATTGCACCATCAGAGCAAAAAGTCCACAGGTTACAACCCGTTGCTGCTTTCTGCATCTGGGTTATACCATCATATGCATGCAGGATGCCATTTGACTCATGCATTTTTCTCTGTCATGGTATAGTTACTTTTTTCCTTTAGAAAAAAAAAAAAAAAAAAAGAAAAAGAAAGGGCTTGAAGAAAGAGGACTTTGACAAACACACACTGACCTATGACAAACAGTCACAATGTGGCAAATGGAGAGAAAAGGACCAAATGGGTTAATCCTCAAATATTTCTTTACCTTCTCAGAAGGATGAAGGCAGCCTATCCAAAATAGAAACTAGGTCAGATTACTACAATCAAATGTAGAAGAATAACACAAACACATAAAGGACAAAAATCAATACTGGCAAGACATAAAATGAGCTTGAATTAGCCACGGACACCAAACACAGCAAGAAAAGGTTCTGGAAATGTTGAACTAGCAGGAGGATGATGAAGTGCTGGAGCACTAGAGGGAAACCTCCATAGACAAATTATACTGTGAAAGATAAAATGTTCACTGCTTTTTTTTTTTTCTTTTTGCTTCAAACTTGACTTGAAAGAGCAGTTGCAATCACTAATTAAAATCAGAAAAAAACCAGTAAGATTTCAGATGAATATTGGAAAAGAACACATTAAAGAACACTTGGGATAACCCAGCAGCATTCAAATTGCTTAAACCTGTTTAGTTTCATCCCTTCATACCCTGATCAAACCTGAGAGTCAGAAGTGATTAAACTGAGACCCTGTTGGAATATTGATGAGGTAATTAGAGAACTAGGAAAAGAAATATATCCCGTGAAAGCAGTGATTCTTTAAAAACAGGAAAACAAGGAAGAGTAAGGGATAGAAATTTAACTGTAATTCTAAAAAAAAAAAAAAAAAAAAAAGATTATTTATAAGCACAAAAAAGAAAAGTGACAAGTGAATTAAGCTAATTTGGGAATTTGGGTTAGCTCAATCTCATTTCTTTCTATAAAAGGGCCATGGGTCTGTGACTAAAAGTAAACAATAACGTAGGTCATCTCTCTAGCATGGTTTTTAACCCATCACAAATGAGGTTCTTCAAAGCAGGTTCTGAAAACATGCTCTGAATGAAACTACTGCAAGGACTGCACAAAACCATCGGCAGTAGAAGCATCGTGGAATAGATAACAATGGACCACTTTGAAATGGAAATATGTAACAAATAAAGCTCTTCAGAAATTTTTTCTGCATCTGAAAAAACTAAATATTCTCAACCAATGTTATGAAAAAGAGAGAAAGCTGAAAGGGAACACAAAGATGACAAAGGGCAAGATTAAAACTGAAGTACTCTTGATAACCTGCAGAAACAGACCTAAACCTAAAACCAATTTTAAAAGCACACAGTTCAACATTCAGGAATGTCTTACCCAAACTGGAAAAAATAACCTGCTGGCTATACTACAGTCCTACAAAAAAGAATCACAATGGTGAATTCACAAGCTTAGTGCAAGGGAACCACGCTGCCCTGTTGTAAATCCCTCTCCAGTTCTGCCCAAAACAGAAAATATCAGTGACGTAAATCAATAGATTGTAGCCTGTAAAAACATCAGTATCTTTAACAATGATAAATCCAGTCCTAAAAAACCCACTTTAATTTAGAGTAATAACAGAAGAGACTGAGGCTACAAAGAAAAAAGTTACAGGAATTATGGATCTTTTTTCCAACATATGAAAGGAAGTAAATCATCTGTTCTCCATGATCACTGTGGATGATAGATAAGAAAAAAAAACATTTAAACGACAGCAAGGAAAACGATTAAATAAAAGGGGAAACATTTTAACAGTAAGGATAGTGAAATACTGGGACAGATTGTACAGAGAGGTTGCAGCACAGACAGGGATAGATATTTTAAAGAAAAAAAATCTGTTGGAATTGCTCACTTATATTTAATTCTGGTTTGGAATGCATGGATACTGGATGACTTCCTGCATTCCTTTCAGACCTACTTTTCTGATTCTATGAGCACACATTTTCAAAGAGATAACAAATATCACAACTCTCCACCAGACTATGCAGAGATTTCACATCCAATACACAGAAGGAAACGTGTCTGACTAACAGAAGAGAGTCACAAAGGCATAAAGAGGTTTTCTTTATGGGTCAGTAAACTGGATCTGTTTCTCTGGTCATGACCAAAATAACTGGTTTGTACATTCTTATGTAAAAATATCAGGCACGTTGTCAGAACAAGCCAGAAGTACACAGGGTCCGTGCTTCTGCTCTACTGGCCTTGTGGCTAAACGGACCCGTGCATGCGAATTTTGCTCAGTGCAGCAGCTTGCACAGCCACTAAATTAAATGCTACAAAACACAGCAGTTATAACTTCAGTCTAATGCGTAAGCTGCATGTGAAGTACAGAAACATAAAAAGATTATATTAAAAACAACCACTTACTACACATATATGTTCTTTTCATTCACTATGTCTGAGCAAGTTCCTAAATTATAGAATGACATGGAATATAATGCTTGTGTTTTGGTCCCAGGTTTTAAGTATCCTCAGTTCAGTAGTGTTGGCATCTCAAATTTATTTATCAGGTAGGTTTGAAATTTTTCAGAGAGAATCAGAGTGCACCCAAAAGTGTTACTTAAAAGCCTGAACACTAATCCTGGACAACAGAGCACAGTGCAGAGTTTCCCACACTAGCACTGACCCAGGGTAATACATCTCCACAGCAGAGAGACACAGAGATGTGACAGCCTCAATCCAGAAGAAACGTCAATATGTTAGTACAGTGATGTGCCATGCCAATGCCACAGCGTAATTTTACTGTTCCAGAATAACCCCTCCACATACAGAGGATTTCTATTTGGGGCTGTCTTACACTGATCAGCGTAGCACAGTGAAAGGAAATCCAAGTTTATTAGCCTTGTGCAAAGTTATGCTGATGCAGCTGGGCATTCAGGATTCTTGACCATCCCTGTACAGTTGCACACAGACATGGCCGTTTGAATTGGCACTCGTTCAACGTCTACATGCCTACCATATTCCTTTGTTTCTCTGTTTCCTTGCTACACATGAAATCCATTCCATACACTTTGTGTCTCTGCTGTATGAATCTCAGAAATTTTACTAAACGTATATACAGCAGTGTTTGCTGAGAGATATGTTTGAGGGTTTTTTCATAGAACCTGTGGAAAATAATTCATGAACCACAGTAAAATTCATTTAATGATTAACAGTAATAATTTAGTGATGTATCTTCCAACCTTTCAGGTAACCTTTTAGAAAGCTATTACTTATATTCTGGAATCCATATTATTGCATCAGTTCTCAAACTTAGCTCCAAACACACTATCAGACCTGAAAACTTCTCACAGACTCCTGAATACATGTCAAACTTTTAACTGAAAAAATCTCTTGGAAAACACTGCTTACAACAGTTCCAATCAGCCACATACGCTGGCACACCACAGCTTTGCAGGCCACTAATCTAGAGGATCTTTATACATCACAAGAGTGCTGTAATTAGTGCTATACAGACTGAAAAGTAGCAGAGAGCACTGATTAAACCTAAGCAGAGAACTTACTTAATAAATGTTAAAGGTTTCATAGAATTCAACAGGCATCTCTCGTCAAGCGGTGGTTTTTTCCCCCCACTGATTAAAATGATGTGCCACTGATGTGCGTCCGCCAGCACCTTCCCCTCCTCTTCAATTTCCTCATCTAAGAGCCCTTTGTTTATTCACTTTATTGGTCTTGTGAGTGAGGCAGGCAAATTATAGGCATCCCATTAATCTGTTCTAAGGGCAATGGAGGTTTCAAAGCCTTGTTATTCTCTCCATGCAAGCATGTGACAAATAATGTTTACAAACATCTGTTATTATTGGTTTAGACCATCCTGGGTCTTTTTTAACTACACCAAACCAGTGACCACCTTGAAATATCTCCTCTCACAGCATGTTTAGATCATACTCATGACATTTTTGCGTTTAGCCATTATGGGATCTCTCACAATTAGTCTCGTACAACAATGTCATACAACAGGGCTGCAGGGTCAGAACTGCTTTACTGAAACTGATGAGCCTTCAAAAATCAGCTAGTTGGGAATCAGTAGTGATGACCAGGACCCACCTCGAAAAAGCAGGTGATCTCAGAAGGTCTGCCTTTCAGGCCAGTCGTATGCTTTGATGGGGTCCAAAGAAGTCCAGCAGTAAGTACTCACAGCTAAGGAACAGACACAACTTCCTACCCCTAAGAATGATGCATGGGATCTCCTTTCTGTTCACAGTCCAGCACACAAGGACAACTGAGAATCACACTTCGGTTTACAAAACAACTTAACATAGTCTACACCAGCTCTATTTTAAAACATTTTTTGTGTATCCCTAGTCATAATTCATGACACTTTATCATATTCAGGAAGACCATTTTTCCAGTATCTTCCCGCTCTCCAAACTTCAAATCCACCACAAAGCTGTATTAAGCCACCTATATCACATTTTACATCACTGCAACATTTTGAAAGAAGACAAAGGGTAGGAAAGTTAAATCAATTAACATATATTTCTTCATTATGTGTTTCAATAAATCAGCATGAGAATATAAAAATGATTGCTTTTTCAAAAGTACATATGGATGGACACAGGGCTAAGACACAGCATTTAATACACTTTGTTTTCAATTCCACGTTTAAAGTGAATGAGTCACCTTTCATTTTCGTTTCTTGGAAACTCTGGGTAGATTAGTAAATTTTGACCTTTTTTCACACTAAGATCTGATTAGTTGTTATACTCTTTCTCTCTTATTTTGGTTGTATATCAATTGATTTTGTGAATCCTATGCTAAATGTGAAAACCTATCTTCTCCATTTGAACATAGACATTGCTGAACTGAACTGATTTTCAAATAGTTTTTCACAATTTGGGAGTCAACTCTCCAATCTCAGATTTTCATGACATAGCCTCTATCTACTCATCTGAAGACTGCCGTCTCAGTTTTTTATTTCCAGTCCAGCACAACAGACGGACAACGCACTGATATATGAAACATGGTCAGAGGCTGACCATAATGAGACACCGGTCATGTTTCATTGCAAATGTTCAAGTTCATTTGCTTCACTTCAGCACTTGCAAAATATGGCGACAGTTGTGAGACGAAAACATCAAATCCAGCCTTGATGAACAGACAACTTTTCAATACCCCAGCCCTGCCCTTCACAGAGAAATGACAGTTCACATAATCCCCCTGAAGTTAGCCTTACTCCCATATGCAAGTCACAGCCTACCAGAAGTAGGAAAAAACAGAGAGAGACTGGCCGCAATGTTGAAAACATTTCACCTACATTTGTGTTTTGTATTCGCTGTCCTTAGCGACCTCAAGACTGAGAACAGAAAGTCCTAAAATTAAGGCTTCAAAGAAGTTACTTTTGTAACTCTGGAAATTCTGATACAACTCACAAGCTTAGAGAGAACAAGCTACCTTGACACATCTCTATACATTTCATAAACAACAGCCACTGCCCAGCTGTCTGCCAGTCATTTTGCACTCAATGAATTTCCTGAACACTTTGGCACAGAGCTAAGGAACAGCTTTAAAGGAACACCTTTAAAATATTTGGGCTGGCATCCATCAGACCTTGAGCACTGACTTTAATAAGGGGTGAGAGGGGGGAACAATCCCAAAAAAGGAAAGAAAAAGAAAAGAAAAATACATTTAAAGTGTCTTAAGTCATTTACAAAGCAAAATATTTGCTGGTCTCAAGGACATTTCACACAAGAAAAGAAGGCGGCCAAGATTACTTTGCTCTACCTGACCATAAAAAAGAAATTCTAACATTTGAGAAGTCTGTCCATTTAATCAGAAAGCAGTAATATCTGCAGCACTGTTAAGCAGCCATTTCAATTAGAAAATTACTCCTACAAATACTAAAAAAAAAAATATCAAAAGAATCTCTAGAAAATCAAACTAGACTCAAACTCTGCAATGTACAAACACCTTAATTCAGCCACGTAAAAATTCTCCACGGAATCCATTCTCCCAGTGATCTGAAAGACAGTCCTTGTCACACCTCGAAGCTTCTTCATGGTACAGTGTAACTACTTCTCTTGTAGCCCTGTTCTCTCCTCCTCTATGTCAATGGACCATTTAGCAACTCTGAAGACAAAAAAGAAAAGGGAGGTAGCTCTCTTTTTGAGTAGTAGATGGGGAGATTCACTTGCAGGGACAAATTAAAATCCCTGTAGTCCCAATCATGATGGCTAGGAAACCACCAGGGGTTCCTTAGCAACCACCCATTAGTGATAATTGAGCGTTATTTTCCTACGTTGCCCAGGATATCCTCTAATATTCCTAGCTACGGCACCAAGGTTTAAAGAAAGGGTGGGTTTTACAGGGGAGACAAACCACCTTCCATTTCTATCTTGTTTAGACTTCTATAGGAAAAAGAAAAGTTTTTCATGTCTCCTCTTGTTCTGGTGGAGGGGGGAAGTCAGCTCCCCAGCCTGCATTCTGCACACCAACACGCAGGGACTGCAAAGCTGCAGGAGGCAGTGGCTTCAGCACTCTGGCCACAGAACGCTCCCTAAGATCACTATGCCACCCAAAAGACAAAACAAACAGGGAGGATGCCTGTATGAGCAGCTGTGTAAACAGCCAGGGCTCTTATCCAGCTGGAAGAAATAATTAGATATTTAAGATTCAGACACTAAAATGTATTTATATAAAACAAGCTCTAGGAAAAGCACAGTTACATCATTTTTTTCTGAATAAGCTATGCATACAAAAAGGGCAAAAAAGATTTTATCAATGTGTATCATCTTTCGTAGTCATACCAATTTAACAAGAAAACTGGAAGCCTATATAGCAATATGTTAAAAAGAGCTTCAGTTATATCATAAAGCCAAGGAAAAACCTGAGAGGTTATTCACAAGAACTTAAATCCACATTTCCATTAGATCCATAAAATCATCGACGATGTTGAAAATACTTCTGAGACTGAAAAAATATGTAACCCAAAAAGAGATCTATAAATATACTTAAACACTACAAATTCTAAGTTACGTAATAAAGTTAGAACAAAAATTTTAAGTGTGTTCTTTTCTTCCAACATTTATACTTTTCTTGATCCTTCAGGTCAAAGATGCTAACAGTCAGAATATCACTGCTCATCATACTTTTTATTTTCAGTTTGTCATTGAAAACAACCTGGCATAATGTTGTCTCGCTAGTTTTTTGTTCCAAAATCCTGTAACCTTACATCCCTAATGTCTGCTGTGATCAATCATGTGAAAATTATTGCAGCAAATGTTGAAATTGGAAAAAAATAAGATTAATTTGGGTTGTACTAGAAGGGATATGTAAAGCACATCACACTGCTCAGTTTTATGAGGTTATGAGCTCAGGTCATGCGCTAGAAGGGAAATGAACACCTCTCATGTACCCGGGAGCTGTGTAATGTTAAAAATCTTACATTTTCTCTGACACTCTAGGATGAACAGAAATCTACTGAATTCTGTATTACTGTAGTAATACGGAAGCAGTTTCATTCTGGTAAAATTTATTCATTAAAAAATTAAAGACTGTGGAAGCCAAAATAATTTCTCCTAACAAAATGGAAGACAGCCATATTCCATAGTACACAGGAACAGTTAGGATTCTCTTCCCACAGAACCAGATATGCTGCAGGGTCAGAACTGCTTTACTGAAACTGATGAGCCTTCAAAAATCAGCTAGTTGGGAATCAGTAGTGATGACCAGGACCCACCTCGAAAAAGCAGGTGATCTCAGAAGGTCTGCCTTTCAGGCCAGTCGTATGCTTTGATGGGGTCCAAAGAAGTCCAGCAGTAAGTACTCACAGCTAAGGAACAGACACAACTTCCTACCCCCAAGAATGATGCATGGGATCTCCTTTCTGTTCACAGTCCAGCACACAAGGACAACTGAGAATCACACTTCGGTTTACAAAACAACTTAACATAGTCTACACCAGCTCTATTTTAAAACATTTTTTGTGTATCCCTAGTCATAATTCATGACACTTTATCATATTCAGGAAGACCATTTTTCCAGTATCTTCCCGCTCTCCAAACTTCAAATCCACCACAAAGCTGTATTAAGCCACCTATATCACATTTTACATCACTGCAACATTTTGAAAGAAGACAAAGGGTAGGAAAGTTAAATCAATTAACATATATTTCTTCATTATGTGTTTCAATAAATCAGCATGAGAATATAAAAATGATTGCTTTTTCAAAAGTACATATGGATGGACACAGGGCTAAGACACAGCATTTAATACACTTTGTTTTCAATTCCACGTTTAAAGTGAATGAGTCACCTTTCATTTTCGTTTCTTGGAAACTCTGGGTAGATTAGTAAATTTTGACCTTTTTTCACACTAAGATCTGATTAGTTGTTATACTCTTTCTCTCTTATTTTGGTTGTATATCAATTGATTTTGTGAATCCTATGCTAAATGTGAAAACCTATCTTCTCCATTTGAACATAGACATTGCTGAACTGAACTGATTTTCAAATA
The DNA here is from genome assembly GCF_000687185.1 of Egretta garzetta. NCBI lineage: Eukaryota > Metazoa > Chordata > Aves > Pelecaniformes > Ardeidae > Egretta > Egretta garzetta. Next base: position 1,292,285 of record NW_009259424.1, on the reverse strand, counting down.
GTTTTTCACAATTTGGGAGTCAACTCTCCAATCTCAGATTTTCATGACATAGCCTCTATCTACTCATCTGAAGACTGCCGTCTCAGTTTTTTATTTCCAGTCCAGCACAACAGACGGACAACGCACTGATATATGAAACATGGTCAGAGGCTGACCATAATGAGACACCGGTCATGTTTCATTGCAAATGTTCAAGTTCATTTGCTTCACTTCAGCACTTGCAAAATATGGCGACAGTTGTGAGACGAAAACATCAAATCCAGCCTTGATGAACAGACAACTTTTCAATACCCCAGCCCTGCCCTTCACAGAGAAATGACAGTTCACATAATCCCCCTGAAGTTAGCCTTACTCCCATATGCAAGTCACAGCCTACCAGAAGTAGGAAAAAACAGAGAGAGACTGGCCGCAATGTTGAAAACATTTCACCTACATTTGTGTTTTGTATTCGCTGTCCTTAGCGACCTCAAGACTGAGAACAGAAAGTCCTAAAATTAAGGCTTCAAAGAAGTTACTTTTGTAACTCTGGAAATTCTGATACAACTCACAAGCTTAGAGAGAACAAGCTACCTTGACACATCTCTATACATTTCATAAACAACAGCCACTGCCCAGCTGTCTGCCAGTCATTTTGCACTCAATGAATTTCCTGAACACTTTGGCACAGAGCTAAGGAACAGCTTTAAAGGAACACCTTTAAAATATTTGGGCTGGCATCCATCAGACCTTGAGCACTGACTTTAATAAGGGGTGAGAGGGGGGAACAATCCCAAAAAAGGAAAGAAAAAGAAAAGAAAAATACATTTAAAGTGTCTTAAGTCATTTACAAAGCAAAATATTTGCTGGTCTCAAGGACATTTCACACAAGAAAAGAAGGCGGCCAAGATTACTTTGCTCTACCTGACCATAAAAAAGAAATTCTAACATTTGAGAAGTCTGTCCATTTAATCAGAAAGCAGTAATATCTGCAGCACTGTTAAGCAGCCATTTCAATTAGAAAATTACTCCTACAAATACTAAAAAAAAAAATATCAAAAGAATCTCTAGAAAATCAAACTAGACTCAAACTCTGCAATGTACAAACACCTTAATTCAGCCACGTAAAAATTCTCCACGGAATCCATTCTCCCAGTGATCTGAAAGACAGTCCTTGTCACACCTCGAAGCTTCTTCATGGTACAGTGTAACTACTTCTCTTGTAGCCCTGTTCTCTCCTCCTCTATGTCAATGGACCATTTAGCAACTCTGAAGACAAAAAAGAAAAGGGAGGTAGCTCTCTTTTTGAGTAGTAGATGGGGAGATTCACTTGCAGGGACAAATTAAAATCCCTGTAGTCCCAATCATGATGGCTAGGAAACCACCAGGGGTTCCTTAGCAACCACCCATTAGTGATAATTGAGCGTTATTTTCCTACGTTGCCCAGGATATCCTCTAATATTCCTAGCTACGGCACCAAGGTTTAAAGAAAGGGTGGGTTTTACAGGGGAGACAAACCACCTTCCATTTCTATCTTGTTTAGACTTCTATAGGAAAAAGAAAAGTTTTTCATGTCTCCTCTTGTTCTGGTGGAGGGGGGAAGTCAGCTCCCCAGCCTGCATTCTGCACACCAACACGCAGGGACTGCAAAGCTGCAGGAGGCAGTGGCTTCAGCACTCTGGCCACAGAACGCTCCCTAAGATCACTATGCCACCCAAAAGACAAAACAAACAGGGAGGATGCCTGTATGAGCAGCTGTGTAAACAGCCAGGGCTCTTATCCAGCTGGAAGAAATAATTAGATATTTAAGATTCAGACACTAAAATGTATTTATATAAAACAAGCTCTAGGAAAAGCACAGTTACATCATTTTTTTCTGAATAAGCTATGCATACAAAAAGGGCAAAAAAGATTTTATCAATGTGTATCATCTTTCGTAGTCATACCAATTTAACAAGAAAACTGGAAGCCTATATAGCAATATGTTAAAAAGAGCTTCAGTTATATCATAAAGCCAAGGAAAAACCTGAGAGGTTATTCACAAGAACTTAAATACACGTTTCCATTAGATCCATAAAATCATCTACGATGTTGAAAATACTTCTGAGACTGAAAAAATATGTAACCCAAAAAGAGATCTATAAATATACTTAAACACTACAAATTCTAAGTTACGTAATAAAGTTAGAACAAAAATTTTAAGTGTGTTCTTTTCTTCCAACATTTATACTTTTCTTGATCCTTCAGGTCAAAGATGCTAACAGTCAGAATATCACTGCTCATCATACTTTTTATTTTCAGTTTGTCATTGAAAACAACCTGGCATAATGTTGTCTCGCTAGTTTTTTGTTCCAAAATCCTGTAACCTTACATCCCTAATGTCTGCTGTGATCAATCATGTGAAAATTATTGCAGCAAATGTTGAAATTGGAAAAAAATAAGATTAATTTGGGTTGTACTAGAAGGGATATGTAAAGCACATCACACTGCTCAGTTTTATGAGGTTATGAGCTCAGGTCATGCGCTAGAAGGGAAATGAACACCTCTCATGTACCCGGGAGCTGTGTAATGTTAAAAATCTTACATTTTCTCTGACACTCTAGGATGAACAGAAATCTACTGAATTCTGTATTACTGTAGTAATACGGAAGCAGTTTCATTCTGGTAAAATTTATTCATTAAAAAATTAAAGACTGTGGAAGCCAAAATAATTTCTCCTAACAAAATGGAAGACAGCCATATTCCATAGTACACAGGAACAGTTAGGATTCTCTTCCCACAGAACCAGATATTGTGTGGTTCAGCTCTTGAGATTTTTTCACACTGGATTTCACCTGCAGCCCTCAAAGATTTATACCTGCTGCACATCATGTATTGAATGAATGGTTCTCATTTATTTTTTGAGAATGTTTTGAAAAGAACAGGTTATATTCCAACTCCTCTTTTCACAAGCTTCTGAAATGCTGTCCGTGAGGATTTAGGCCAGTACTAACAGGAATGCTGGCAACTTCCTCCTAAATCCAGTTTGATCCAAAGCCCAACACACAGACCTTTCTCTGACAGCAACAGATTCTACATTAGTCCAATGGTTATATAGCTGTCCCTATCTTTATATTTTTAAAGCACTTAATGTTGCAGTCACTTAATAGTAAATAGGGTTTTCGGTCAAAGGTCCTAATATTTACAAATCTCCAAATCTTTTCTCTTTGTAGAGGATTATAATGTAACTATACAATTTGGCACCATACTGAGCTCTGTCTTCACTGATTACTGAATTCTTGCCAGGATAAGCTGCATACCATTTCCTTCATTTTTCATTATCACATGACTACCATAAGCTTTAAAGTAGTTCTTAAAAAGAGTAAGTGTGGTTATAATTTTTAATCACAGTAGTCTGCTCTCTTCCACACTTCTTCTATGCTCTGTTATTCCAAATAGGTTTAGCTTTTTTAATGGGTTCTAGGCACTATTGCAGTTTCTGAGTAAACTCCTGTGAAGGTCTGAAATATTTTCATTACAGAGAATGTTTCCAATTTCTTTTTTAAAGTTGTTGTCAAGTATTTCCTGACAAGCCAGCACATCTCACAAACAAACAAAGCAGTGTTAATACTAAAGAGAATTTGTGTTCCTATACCTAGGATCTTATTTCCATCTGACTCCAGCTGTCACATCTATTTTAAATGCAGACACATCTCTCTACATGCAAATGGGGTGTCTGTGCCCCTTGAACTGCACATAACTTAAAAGCAGTTTAAATGTCCCTCCCATACTGCATGAGTACTCTCCAACTAGGGGAGCAGGAA
>NW_009259424.1:1283201-1288439 GCF_000687185.1 Egretta garzetta | reverse complement strand
ATGCCAGCTTGTGAGCTTAAAGTCAGCCTACCCTCCCTTAGGCTCTCCAAGGTTTTATGCTATGTCTCTCATGGCTATTGGACATAAAAAGGTTAGGATATGCAGTCAGAAGGACAGGAACTTTGATGACCTGTGGTACACTGCATTTTTGATATTCGTACTATTGTTACAAAATGGATATAGTATTTCACTTACTAAGTCTTTTGCTTATTAAAATGCAAGATGAAGATGAAAACATACACAAAAGATTGTATTTCCCAGTAGCAATCGCTTCTTTGTACCAATGATTATTAGCTGAAAACCTACCCCTGGAGAAATGTTGCAAAAACAATGAATAGAATTTATGCAGATTTAGAAGTATATTTACATCAAGCATTACTAAAAAGTAATGTTGTTAGGATTCTGAGTCTAAACTACTTTCCTAAATAAAATATTTTGAGTGCAAAAGTAAGGTGAAAGTATTATTACCTAAACTCCCCTAGAGGGAACTAGAGGAAACCCAGCCAGTGCCCTTGTGCCTTCAGTCAAGATCTCTCACACAAAGAAAATGAAGGCTTCAATGAGAGGCATGTACACCCCACTGAGAGCACGGTGGAGCTGGAGCAAAGCCCCACGCCAATTCTTAAAACAGTGAGAGATTAGGCAAACACCTAGTATAGTTACCGGGCTGGCTGAAGTATCTTTGCCTTAAACGTAGACCCAGAAAGCCAGAATTGCTGCAGGGAAGCACAAGACTTGGATGTCTCAAGGTCACACACAAGCAGTGGCTCTAAAATTTGTTCCAGTATTACTAGTTTATCACAGCCCTGGAGGGCTAACAACCCAAACCACAGTGAATTTCATATATATTCTTTTCTGGCTACTGCTTGAGGAAACTACCTGTGGAAAAGCAGAACAGCTTATATGTGTGTGGTAAGAGACAATAACCGTTTAGTCGAGGAATCATAAATGAATTGTAATTACAAAAGTTACCAAACACATTCAGTTTTACCTAAGTAAAAATGAAAAAGTAAACAAAATATTTATGCATATGTTTCAAACATACCTATAGATAACATCTCTAGATTATTTCTTACATTTCATGTGCCATTCCAAAAGCTTTGGGTTACAATACCTGAAAGAATCGTTATGTTTGATTTTGTTGATGCAATGTACTAAGTGCGTACTTACAGCAGAGCACTGTATTATTTTTCCTTGATTGTTTATTCTTTAATCGGGAGTGATTAAATTGAATCTGCAGCAGTTTGCCTGCTCTATCACGTCGGTTGCTACCTATTTTCAGACACAAAGTGACTCTGTATAGATGGTACACAATCTTCTACAAAAGATTATTCAAAAATTCCTTTTAATTTGTATGTGAGAACCCATTTTGTCTCCACACCAATCCTAAGAGAAAAGCACAATGTCAGAAAGGTCTGGAGCAGTGCAAGCCAGAAGCAACACTGACAAGAAAAGGTTCATGTTTGATCCTTCCCTGCAGATTTGGAAGTGACTGCATTCAAATTTTGGCAGATGGACAATGGCACAACTACTCAGTGATGTCTTCCCCTCCCCGATTGTAGTCAAAAAGTGATTTTGGTGTAAGAAGCATTAACAGATCTTTGAGTAACAGGTCAAAATTAAGCAACAGCCATCAGCATAGTGTATGATGCAGTATTAAAAAGAATTGCTACAATATCTGCAGTCTCAGATGGCAGGAGATACCCAGGTAACTGAAGAAGTAGGACATAGGGAGGGGGAAAAAAAAAAAAAAAAGAAAACTATCTCAACTTACTGTTTTTCCACAATGCTAGTCCCAACTTGGCGAAGCTATATGGCGATAGACTTGTAGAATACATTCTTTTCAGTGCCACGCTGTGCTAAAGTTAAAATTTGAATCGCATTCTTTTACCTAAACCAGAAAGGTCTACATTGGAAGACTCAGATTTCTTGCCATAATTTTTTAGTAATTACAACTAGACCAGCACATCAAAAGCAGGTATGCTGACCATATACATGATAGGTACATGTTAGTATATAGCACTACTGCTCAGTCTAAGAAAAGGTTGCATAACAGGTCTACAAGTAAGAAAAATCATCTTATCATTGCAAATTTGTGCAGCAAAGTGTTGGCATACACAAATTCCTTATAACAAACAGTTATCTCCATGCACATGTCACTCATCACTACTTTTTAAAATCCACTAAAACCCACTTTAAAAAAAAAAAAAAAATCTTCCTGTAACACATCTGGTTTGGAATTTTCAGCACTTGCTGCCTGAACATACATAGTGGGTTTTGTAGCAACTTTAAGGACTCTTCTGCTGCTGATGTTCTCAACAGGCTTTTTTTTTTTTTTTTTCCCCCCAAGTGTGGTCAGCCAGTTAGCTACTGAGGTCTTAAGTCAGTGAGATATATTTGTAAGAAGCATTAGGGAAGTAACACCAACCATTCGGTGAGAAAAAAGGTGTAGCAAGAAATTCGGAAAACCAGGCTACTGCATTTGAAAACACCAATCTGTCTGCACTAAAAATGCATAACCTCACATGAAGACGTAGGCAACTTGGATTGTTCAGCAAGTTTATCAAGTGCAGTATGAAGATGTTTGCAGAGAGAAGTTAGAAAGTGAGCAAAAAGGAAGAATCCCTAGACTGGGGTAGAGAGAGGGAAAAAAAAATAATCTGTAGAAGAAAACCAACATGCTTTGAGAATATGCAGAGTTTCTTCTCCCCAAGAAACTTACTACAAAGGTTCTAAAGTCCCACCTTCAAACGCACACAGCATACCCTCTGGAATTCATTACCTAGGTGGAAAGCCAGCTCCAGCTGTCTTTAGATAGGTCATTAACAGTTTCAGAGAAGAATATATTTAGGGCATGAAGTTTTGCCAGCATAACCCAAGAGCCACATTCTGCTCTTGGAAATTTCAGTCTCGTAAATATGTTTCTACCAAATGCTCTCCATTTACCACAGTTTTTTGCTCATTACTTAATCACCATTTCCCACACTTTCAGATCTGTGGAAAGGAGGGGGAAAGAAAGAAAAAAAGAAAAAAGAAAGAAAAAGAAAGAAAAAAACAAGAATGTTTGATGTTCCCTCTGCTCTTTATGCCCTTTGTTCCTTAGATTTCCACAGACATGTTGCAAATACAAAAGAAAAAAGAAAGAAAAAGAAAGAAAAAAACCAAGAATGTTTGATGTTCCCTCTGCACTTTATGCCCTCTATTCCTTAGATTTCCACAGACATGTTGCAAATATTGGTCTCCAACCGCAAAGCTTTGAAGGACATGATTTAGGAATCAGTTGGAATTCTTGCCTATTTGTGGTTAAAAAAGGTACCCAGATGCTTGGCTGATTCAGGACCCCAGTAATTTCAAAGAACAAACAAACATTAACAACAGTCTCCACATTTTCCTGTTTGTATAGATAAATAATGACTTCTTTTTTGGCTTTGGCAGAATTTATTTAAAAGAGAAACTGTATTTGCCTGCCTGCAGAAGCTGCTGTGATTAAAGCATTAGTATTACATGAGTGAGTCAGGAGGGAGAACTGGAACAGACAATTCTTTAGAAGTTATCTTAAAAGTATGTCCAAATGTGGATATTATGGTTCCTTAAGAATTCAGGGATTGTTTAGAACTGTATCAGAAAGAGTAATGCAGAATCTCAAGGTGTATATTGTCTGCCATGTTAAAAGGAAATTTTAATCTTAAAAGCACTAAAGCACGTATCGTGACTCTACACTGAGCACACGACATCTAAAACATAAAGCTAACTTTTAAGACTCTTCCAGACTAGATTCTGTTTCTGTGTCTTCCCCATAACTTCATGAGTAAAGGGACTAGACAGTGTTTTCTCCTGCATTCAGAAATAAGATGACCTCGGAGAAAAGGTCATCCATGAAAAATTTCAGCCCTAAGGATAAATATTTGGAAAGCTCAGAGCACATAAAACAGAATGCCAAAAGAAAAATATTATTGCAACTCAAACCACAGCCTGGTGTTTCGAACCAGAAAATTTTGAAGAAGAATATATTCTACTGCTACTGCGAGTTTTTATTTCCTCACCAAAAATATTGGCCAAAGGAATTTATTTTCCTTGAGAAGTCACTCATTTTGGAAAACGAAAACTTTTGGTTTACATAATTTTATCAAAGACACATTAACTCCCTTCTTCTAGATAAACTGTATGTAATAAAGAAAAATTTATCTAAAGTTATGGGAGAGCACATTTTTAACTGTATTTATAACACCGATAAGAATAAGGAATTCATGCACAAACACAAGGCACAAACAGTGGGTAACAACCTGATTGAATTTGTTTCTAGAAATAGTATTAATAGACTGTAGGTAAACCTTTTTCCCCACATAGAGAATTCTAATGAATTACATCCTTGTCTGTTTTGCTAGAGACCAGGAACTCACTCTCTCAGTCCTTCAATTTCAAAGATTATAGCCTGAAAGTTCACTCTGTATGAGAAAGTGTACTGGTAAACCTATAGAGAGCATAATTTTATTTATTTATCTATTTACTTAAAACCTTTTTATACTATTTCAGGTTTACTACCTCCCACTCCAATGCTGCAATTAAATGAAACAAAATCTTCCAAACCTAGACTAATTAAAAGTTGTAGTTTCTCAACTGAACAGTAAGTATACACAGATATCTATGTACATTCTCCTGTATTTTCATTCTACATAAAATATATTTTCAATTTCACTACTGGTGGTAAATAAACCACAAGTACATTATATACATTAAAAACAGCAACACCGTTGAAAACTCTTCCTGCTCAGGCATTCTCAAGGATGATCTGTAGAAGGAAGAGCAGGTCAAAAAAAGGTCAAATATTTTCCATTTCAATATGCACTTTAAATAATCCATTTGCTCTGTTATTTGCACTGAGAAGTGCTAACTCACTCTGTTCTCATGAAAATTTATACATAATTAAATGCATTGCATACAGTTTACCACACATGGATCTTTACTGTGTATTATACCTTCAAGAATTGTTTCAGACACTTTCATGAGCCCCTACGTATCTCACATTTCGGCCCTGTTTGATGTGACTTTGTGATTTCACTGGCTTTTGGGCAACCTGAACCACAGAAGACTCTAAAATACAGCTCTGCTAACATTTAGATTTAAAGATTCAGTCAGGGCTATAATGGAGAGCAAAATAAAACTATACATTGTAAATGTCTATTGGAAAGGCTGTAAATAACTGCAAGATAAAAGAGCTGTGGGAAGCAGCATTATATT
>NW_009259424.1:1267386-1283144 GCF_000687185.1 Egretta garzetta | reverse complement strand
GGGAATCAAATTAATTTTGAATACACCTCGATATGCTGTCTCCAAAGTGTTTCACATTCACACACATTTTGATTAGGAACAGGAAAACCACTCCAAACACACCAAGGCCAAATTTATCAGCAGTCAAGGCTCACATGGCTTTTAAATGAACTATTAACATTTGTTGCATAGAAGACAGGACACGCATGTGCAGGCCAGCAGTGCCACTGCATTACACCTGCTCCTCCAAAGGAGACCCTCACAAGCAGCATTCTGAACTACAGTTTCTGCTGCTTCTGGTTAAGTTACACAAATTCATATACTTGGTCCTGAAGCTGGAAGTCCCTGACTCAGTGCCTAATACTGGCCAATGCAGAGATTACCACAAATACACACTGGATCAGCTTGACGATATTTTTCTGAAACATGCAGGCAGCCACTTCCACTAAAAGAATCATAACCATTAATGGTCAAAATAAGTAATCTACTGTGTTTGTTGGCGACGGGTGATTATATTTGCTACTGATAGCTAACAGGAGTGTTGCACCTTTTCCATCAGGTGAGCATACAAAAAGATAAGAGTGGCAGCCCTTTGGTAAACCTGTGATTTAACACTGTGCAAAAGAGCAACTTAGAACAAGGAGATATCTTCAAAAAGAGGGGGAGAAGAAAAAGAAAAAAAAAAAAAACAAGCAAAAACCAGAGCTGTGCTAGGAGAGAGCTCCTGTATGAGACCTGAGAACCTGACAGCTCTCTGGCCGCACCGTCCCTGTAAATGAACATGTAAATGAAGATGGTCCCCAATCACTCGGAAATCGGTTAACCCTGTTTCCGATATGCTGCATGCGTGGCGTTAATGGAAGTCCATGCAGAGACATGTGGATCAATTAAAGTGCTTTGATGGAAATCACAGAAGGGAAGAATATGAATGCTTCTGTCCAAAACAGAAGGCATTACAGAGATGGTTAACAAACTACTCAGATATCCAATAAAACAGGTAAAAATAGATCTGATCATACTAACAGTTATAATGAGTGTGTGTAGACCTGAAATTCAATTTCCTTTCCAGCCTTGCAACACAGCTATCTAGAAAAGATGTTTCTGAAGTGCTTTTGTATTTCATATATTACAGTGTTTCATGTATATTATATAGGTCAACTATGTCTAAAATAACAAGAATAGCCATAAATACATTTTCACAGTAATCTCAGTTATCCTTAGTTTATTCATACCTATAGAGGCTGTACTCTGGTTTATTAAGTACTTCATCTACTGAAGTCCCTTTTACTTCACATGCAGGAAGAGACTTTTTACCATAAAGCCTCGTAATATAGACTGACTTTAAGAAAGACTGCAGAATCGCAGTTTACGCTGCATCAAGTTAAGACACTGTTTTACAAAAACAAAGCGCCATGAATCTGACATAGAACTGTCAACTGCACAGTACTGAAAACCTTCAGACTCACCTAACCAAAGTCACTGCTATTGCAGTAAGAAAATAACCAAAACAAAATTATAACAGTTCTCTATTGCTGGACAAACTACGCTGTTTAAATACGGTTCCTGCCATCAAATGCCTAAAGAACCAGAACCATACTGAGCTACTGAATGTTCAAAAGGAATCCAGAGCTCCTCTGCATGCAACTTTTTTTTTGTTTGGCTGGTTTGTTTGTTTGTGAGGGTTTTTAACAAGACTGGGGAGATTAGGTTTTGTATGAACCATTTCTTTTATTCATACACAAAATACTCTGAAGACTGACCATGGATGAGATGAACACTAAGCATCAGCACTGTTTAAGGAAGCGCTCAACAGATGCACAAGGAAATTAGAGACCTGTAAGTCTAAGGTGAGTGTGAGAAAAAGAATCTGCTGGAGTTCTTTGAAGATGTAAGACAGATAAGGGAGACACACTGGTTGTCAGAGCTTAAAAATGTGTTTTGCTGTCTACACACAGTACGGTAACCCTTCAAACTTGTACAGAAATCTGTCACTTACTGAAGTTTAAAACTCTTGAATTTGAAAGGGAGGAAAATTGGTTAGTGAAGCTTCAGTTTGTTATCTGGCAAGAGAGGGCACAAGGTGCCTCTGCGTTACATTCAGAGTTGTAACTCGTTCGAAAACCATAATAAAAAGACCCGACTGCAGCACTGCTGCAGGCAGTAGGATAATGGGATACAGCATTATGGTTAACATGTTTAAAAGCAAGGAAGAGGGAAGGTGCAGCTGCTGTTGACAACGTGTACCCAATGTCTTTGGCTGAGGTCTTGAAGCCCTGACAGTTCTTTTAGCAGAAAACCACACTGCGGAGCTGAACACAGCCTTTGCTGCAGCCACCATACCCTGGCTGGAGGGGAACACCCATATTTCTAAAAATCAGCTTTCCTTGATTCCTCTTCTTGCAAGCTCTTCTGTCAGAGACAGTCTTGGATTTCACAGAACTGGAGTTGTTGCCAATCACTAGAATTATGCCTTCCAGAATTACTTTGAACCCAGTGAACACAGTCCCAAAAGGCTTTTCAGAGTCCTTTGCAGGGGAATAGGAAACAAAAGAAAAAAACCCCACAACTCTGTGCAAGTTGTTCTACTTGGATAGCATATTAACAGGATTAGTTGCAGGTAACAAATCAAAACCAATCTGATTTTTGGGATACAAGTTTGTAGGGTCTTATTTTTTTACTTATTCATTCATTATTAATTTGATTTATGAATACATATAATTCATACAGATTAAAACTCATTTGTCACACTGTGGTGCATTTTTATTAATTTAGTAACATCTAAATGACCAAGTTCCAACCAAATGCCATTTTTAAGATTGGAGATTATTTTGGTGAATTTTCTGCTTTTGTGGTAAGGCTATCCAATACAGAAGTCAGAGACAAATGAATATCTGTACTGTTCCATTGGTAGTAAATTGCTTTTCAGAGAAGAAACACACAATACAACTTAGCTCCTTTCCAGTGTACCTTTGAGCTCAGAACAGAGAGGCTAGCTAGCATCCTGTGACAAACCCCCACAAACGTGCTCAAGAACAACAGCAGGCACTTGTCACAGTTTATGAACTTTTTTTCAAAAAAAAGAAAGTATAAGCACTACACACTACAAACTGGTGCTACAATAAATTGCTTTCATTTTAGCAATAAAGAACGCTAACAATACCGCTGAATTTCTGTCACTTACAGTCTTACATCCTTTCACTTGTTAGAAGCAAGTCTAGCAAATCTAACGACTGTCGTAACCTATTTACTCAGTCTAACCAAGTACCAACCCAGGGTTTTGTTTGTTTGAATAGATACAGAATAGCAGAATTCCTTGTTTCCTAATGATTATGGTTTAAAGACTGTTGGTGAACAAAGAATTTTCTGAGTCATCACTCTCTGCTTGCATGTGTACTGACATTACTGATTTCCTACTTAACTCCCTACTAATCTTACAGAAGTTCTTTAAGTCACTATAATGGAGATATTTTGATGGCAGAACCAAAGCCATATGGCCTTTTGGCTTGGGTTATAGTATCATATGAATATTGATTTTTTTTTACTCTCCTAAAGTTGAATTAATATAGTCATGGAATATGCAGTGCTCTAAGGAAATATTTTTGCCCAAAAGTTAGAGCTGACTCTTTAAAATCACAAGGCCTGTTCTTTCACAAATGTTTCTAAATTAATCATTAGACTTCAGTCAGTGACTGTTAAAACATTCACAATGCAAATATATAATGTACTTTTACTGTTTTGCTTTGTTTTCTTTACCTCTGAACCAACAAATTTAGACATACACATGAAAAGAATTTAAACTTTTAAAGTAACCAGTTTAGAGGTCAGCTGTTCCATTATGCTACGGTGGCTAATATAGGACTCCAATAAAATTACTCATGTGAGTAATGTTTTATGAACAAACCATTAACATCCTGCAGACGTCCACAGATATAGAGGAAAATGAATTACAGTCCATATTTCTAAATGGTTGGTCTTATTTCTGTCATAAATAAGTGTATATCATTTATATCCCCATAAATATTCAACTTTATAAAAAAACCCCACTGTTTACTTCTATACCAGTCTTCCCCAATGCACTGTAACTCAGTGGTAATTAATGACTTCCCTATTACAAAGATGTTAATGTAGTTCTTTCAGTTTTTATTACTGAATTTTTCAGAATGAAGATGAATGTTGACTTGTGTAAACCTCCTGCTGCTCTGTACACCTGCAGGCTGCCTTATGCAGCCCTCCCATTGTCCAGTGCATCTGTTCATATTTTACCTTCAAAATGTACTGCTTCTTCACATTTTGATTACCCCTACAACTCCTTAATAAAATCTTTGTAGAGTCAAATGGTGAGAAATTGTAAGCCTAGCAAGTGACTTGCCATTTTTTTCAATGGCAGTTTTTGTAGTACCTCAAAAACTGCTCCACTTCTTCATCCCCTTGTAACACTGCTTTTTGTTTATTTATACTGGATTTAAGGCAATTAGGGGCCACTGAAACAAATTATTTCCCAGATGGAGAGAGTACATAACCTGAAAATACTGAATCCTTGTCATATAAGATTTATTCTGCCACTGTCCTTTAATTCCTTCCTGAATTTACTACAATAGCACCATCCATAATTAAATTCCCAAGAATGTATAAGCCATTAAAAATATAAATACAAGATATTTATAACGTGCTAAATATTCGCACTAAATTCTGTTGAGTTTTACCAGTATTGCAAAAAAATACGAATCATAAAAAGGTCACTTGAACAAAGGTTATCCTATTCAAATTATTCCAGATGAAAAAATATGGTTTTCCCACATAGAAATGCTTCTGTAATGGCATGCTATCTTCAATCACAGGATAAAGCAAACATCTGATTTAGTGGTTTGCTATGAAAAAAAAATATTTTCTAACCCTTAATAATGGACAAATGCTGTAATCTTAAGGAAAAAGCCCTACAGCCAAAAAGCTAAAAAATTGTGTGCAACAAATCAAATATAATATGAAAAATTCAAGGAGCAGTGCATACTTGTTTAGCATTTATGCAATATAATTAAATCCAGTAATGAATATATGCAGTATTTGACAACAAATTATCATACAATGCTTTTGCAAGGTTGGGGTGGTGCTGGTTTTCAACAGAGACACCCAATATATCATACAAGCTTTCAAGGACCAGCTTTCCAGGAAATTTAAAATGGCTCACTGTTCCCTAATGCACATTCAGACCTTACAGTAACATTACTAATAGCAGACTGAGGCTACTGAAATTTAACAGTAAGAAAAGTTACGTAAATCAACACATATGATGGCAAAATGGTAGCCCTCCTAGCTTGGTCTAGCAAGCTTCCTTAGTCATTCAGAAAACCAAACCTACAGGTCATGGTACTACCTATCAGTATTTACACATACAAACTACCACTCAAATCAAACCATAAGGCTTCACTTACACATATAGTCCCCACCTCATCATTAAGACTATTGATAGCAACAGAATCAGACATGTGAGAAGCAAATACAAAAATGACAGTTTCATAATAATGAGGCCTGTCAAAGATCGGTAATTGCTTCCATAAGCTGTCTGACTGAAAGTATGAAGCAGTTTTTAGTACTTTGCTTATAGAAGCAATCCAATGCTAGACCAGAATCCTTGGATCTCAATCCCACTCTGACCCATGAAAATTTGAGTCCCAATTTAAAATAAGAAAAGAGTAGGGTAAGGAGATGAGAAAGAAACTACATTTTTTAAAAAAAATAAATTCGTTTTTCTGTTTCAAAAAATAGCAACTTTGGGGTAGAGAAAACAGTTATTTTAGACTTTTTTCTCAGAAGGCAAAAGAAAAGAAAAAAGCAGTCATATAAACAATGGGATTCTTTATGGGCCAATAATGTATTTTACTAGAACAATTCATGGATCTGGAGAAAAAAGTAGGCACGCTTTTGTTCAAAAACACTGTTGCTTAGGCTAATAAAAGCGTTAGCTCTCCTACAACCTGGACAAGTTCTTATTTTCAGAATGCTACAGCTACAACACAATCACTGGCTTTAAAACTTCATTCTACGACATAACTTTGCGCTGCAAAGTCTCATACTTCAGGTAGGTTTAACTTACTTACCCAAAGAACAAGAGCGCCTATGGTAAAAGTTTTCCTGGGCACACAAACTGGTATTTTGGAGGAATCCGTTATAAAAGACAAATAGGCAGGAAGAGCTGACAGATTTCAGAAGCTAATATTAAAAAAATAAAATAAAATAAAAAAATACAAATATCAAATCATTCTCTCATATTCTGATTTACATGCCAGAACTTTTCAAGAAATATACCTTGTATGCAGTGCTTCATGTGTTAAGAGAAGTTAACAGGTACAAAACCAAACTGAATTTAATATATATTTATATATATACGTATGTATTATAGAAAAGTATTGCTGATATTCAGGAAATGCCAACTTAACTAGATGATGAGAAAGGTGAAGAGAAAAAGTCCAATGAGGGAAACACAAACGTATATCTGTGAAAGAACAGTCTGTTTAGTAAGACATTATCTACTCTAAAATGATTAGTTTTGTCTGGAGAACTAAAATTATAATCACAGCCAAAGATTAATGGGCTAAAGTCAAATAATTTCTTAAGCAAAATATTTGAAAGACTGCTTTTAAGAGCATATAATAGAGAAATGAAAGACAATTGAAGATAAAAAAAAGTCTTAATTTGTTCCAGTTACATGTCCTTTTTTTTTTTTTAATAGTTTGGGTTGGAAGGGACGTTTTTACAGAACTATCAATACTAAAGAAATAAATCTAATTAGTAGATAATATACATGGCAGGTAGTGTCAGACACGAAACAGAAAGGGTACACGCCTCTTTGCATTGTCTCTGTGTTTAAATTTAGAATTGATAGTATGTGCATATATGCACCATCTGTCTCTGTTATATGTATTCAAAGAAAGATAAAATTACAAAAGTGTATTCAACAATATCATTTTAATAAGCCACTGTCCAGCTCATAGAGTAAAAAGCTTATGGGAAAGAGGTGTGATGACTACTAGAGCTGTCCCAAAGCCCCGTTCATAAAGTACTTATACCTAAAATTTCTGATTTGTTCCTCTTTAAAAATGATATTTAAAAAAAACAACAGTAAATGATGCTCTGTAGCAGAGATATATTGCCATTAATTCTTCTGTTACTAGTGCAGCAGCTGCATTTGTCTCTTTCTGTCATGACAGAATTACACTGAATGGACATGATATGAAAATACAACTTCATATTTTCTATTATGAAAATAACTTTTCCTCTGTGCCACATAGAAATTCTCATCAATGTCATAATAAATGACAACATGCAGGTAAAATCTGTCAATTCATAAACTTCTCCAAGTCTCTCCCCATACTTATAGAAAGATTTAACAGTGGAAGTGGCAGAAATTATGTCTTATGAAAACTCCATTATTTTCACAAGGTATTTATTAGCACACTATGAATAGGTCTATAACCACATACCTATGAGTTCTACAGTTCTTCCAAGCAAACATCTACACAGATAATTTTTGCAGCAGAGGAGTACAGATATCAAACTAGGACACCTGGTAAAAATTTTACTAGCAGTAATTCTTCTGGATAAAGGGGCTGACAACGTTTGAATGCCTATCAGAACCCACAGAAAGTGCAAACTGTCCCTAGGCTGCGTCTCTGCTGAGGGGCAGGCACAACGCTTCAATAAGACAGAGTCAAGGTCTGCACAGCAGCACATGGTAGGAGGATAAGAGACAACAGGCATAAGTTGAAAAAAGAAAGGTCCAGACTAGATTTAAGCAACATCTTTTTCCCCAGGAGGACACTCTGACAGTGGAGCAGGTTGCCCAGAGGTGTTGTGCAGTCTCCATCCTTGGAGATTTCCAAGATGCAACTGGATAAAGCACTGAGCAACCTCATTTGACCGCCAAGCTGACCCTGCTTTGAGCAGGAGGTTGTACTAGGACCCTCATGAGGTCTCTTCCAGTCTGAATTACTCTGTGATTCTATAATTATAAGGAGAAACTAGAGGAGCTGGTAGTCATAAATAAATCATTGTGACATTTTTGTGACTTATAAAATAATATTGCAGCAAAATTATTATACAAGAGTATAAAGTCTTTATACAAAAGTTCACAAACCGTTCTTATAGTATGTATGGACATAGTAAAATTTATGTGCATGGTAAAATATCTAATTTAAAACTTTTATAAGATTTAACTAGTTACATTTTATTAGCATTACTTCCTTCCCAAAAAGAGCATTAAGTATTACAATTAGGCACATCTTACTAAAAAGCAAGTGTGTATTTCAATAGTTAGGTAATGGACATGCTTCAGCTCTTAACTTTGATTTTCTAACTAAATAAATCTTGTCTGTGCCAGAAAATCTTATAGAACAACTCCCACCAGTGCTAGTAGTGCCTCTACTGAACTCACATACCAAAGGAAGCTCTATTTCAGACTAGATTCTTTGACCAGGACCATTCTTTTCATTTTGTCCCCTAAGTCTATCTTTCCAACTTAACTACCAGAACAGCAAATGTGCTGCAATAATCTGGAACCCTGTTTACATTATGGCTAACATCAATTCACCTGAACCCACCAGAAGAGGGTTGTTTTGTTGGTTGGTTGGTTGTTTTTTAAGAGGTGCCTTAATGTTTCCATACATGACTACAAAAACATGGTTCAGTTCCACCCCCAAAGCAGCTTTTCAAGAGCACACAGTCATGTTTGTACATGCATTTCCTACATCTGTCAAACTCTCTATCAGAGAAGGCTGGAAAAAACAAGATCTCGGCAGAATACTTCACTTTCAGAGGACACATCCACAAAGCAATAACCTATACGAATAAGACTAAATGTATATTTAGTCAAGCATCCTGTCTCTGATATCTGAATAGGACTAGATCAGTCACAGCTGCCTCAAAGAGTATCAGTGAATGCACCAGGTCTGACTTCTCTCGCTGGGGTTTTAGGGTATTTGCTATAGCAGACCTTGGAAAATTTCACAGCCTGCCTCACACATAGCTCCATAAACTTCTGATTTGGTGTAGGAAGGTGCACCATGAAGAGCCCCTTGTCACAAATCACATGAACAATGGTGATTGTTAATGAATGGCAGGAAAGAGAACATGTGCTTAACCCAACTAAACACAATTTCCTTTCCTGGCTGTCAAGTACATTGTTGCCCAACTAAAAAAATACTGCTTCCTAGCTTGCTTTTTTTTTTTTTTTTTTTAAATAGATCACAGAATCTCTATACTAGTCAGCTGACTACCTGGCAACTAAATAAACACTACTTTTTTCTTACATAGTTCCCACACTACTCAGATGTGCATCAATACTACCGACAGCCCTCATCCCGCACTGGGGAGTTTGCCCAGGGCAAAGATCCATAAGCCATGAGAATAAGAGTAATATACACTAGCAGGAACAGATGTATGAGCAATAGCCTTGCAAGTCACTAGTACAATTGCACCTGTGGCAGACTCGCCAGCAACCCACAGACTGCTAAGATAGGTGGGTGGTTGGCACCCTCAGTTCTGCTTCCTCCATGGGTTCTAGAGGGAAGAGTACCAGCGCTCAGTGGGTAGGTGACAGCTCTCTGCATAAATACCTGAAGGTGTCATCTCTAATAGCATTATTAAAAATCTCATTCATAGTAACACTCCTTGCAAGACTCCTGTAAGATGGGTTAAGGTTTACCTCTACTTACAGGCAAAGATTTTAAGAGTTGTCTTACTGAGACTACTAAAAGCAAGTGATGAAAGGAGCTACTAAAAGCAGTGAAGAAAGGATAGAGAGAAAATGCATTTAAATTATTTTTAATCTTCTTAAAATATTTCTCTTCTGCATCTTCTTTTGAGGACTCCAATAGCGCACAAATCTTTTCTACATCATTTCTGTTCATATTTTATTTTCAGAATTGCCTTCTTTCTTCCCTCCTCTGACAACTGTTTTAATTTTGCAACTACGTCAGAAGCATCTGTCATTTCTTCCCTAAACTATTAAAGACACTTGGAAAGGGAGTACATTGCCTTTCTGGACTATCCTTACTGCTGACAATAGTGTTGGAAAGAGATTAGGCAAGATTCATGCAGTGTGCAGGCAGAGATACACATACTTCTTTAAATTAATCTTCATTTGTTCTAACCTTTTCAAGCTTCTTAAGAGTTTCTCAGCTAGCTCTTTGCAATTCTAATGAATCATTTTCCAGGGCAACATAAAAATCTTCCCATTTCATTTCCAATAAGCCAAGGAAGTGGCCAAGGCCAAGATCAAGAACTCTTTAGCATGCTTTCAATTATCTTTCTCACTAACTCCTTTCCCTGACCTCCTAGGTTCAATTCTATGCATACCATAGTAATGAATCTATCCACCCTTCCTGTGATAAAATGCAGTCCACTTCTCTAAGAGATACTTCCCACTGAGTTCAGAGGAGATAGACTCAAGTGTGTATCAGGACACTCTGCTATCATTTCACTTATGTTTAAAAACTACAACCTACCTGTAAAATGAGAAAGAAAAAAAAAATAAAAGGAAAGAGAAGAAAATAGAGATAAAATTACTCTTTATATTGTCTCTGTACCTATACTCTCCTCTCTATCAATTTAGCCATAAAACATAATCAGCATCTCCAAAGTTTTGGTCTGCAATCAAATTTTTGTTCCATGGACTTTAGCTCCTCCATTTCATTTCAGATCCTTGACATACAAAGTACCGCTCTAAGAACGCTGGCTATTAGTGAAAGCATAACCTTTGCCAGGAATCTTATCCAGAGACATATGGTGAGCAGCTCATTCTGGCACATCTGTTATTTGTCTATAAACTAATAATCAGTAAGGAAGTTAAATGTAATGCTGCACATTCTGTTCAGATCCTGAAACAATTTAATGGCCTCTGCTAACTTAGCAGAAGAGGAGAAATACTGCAGTATTTTCTCAAGACACTCAAGCAAAGACTAACAACATTAGCTTACTCATCTGAATGTATGGAGAAGCATATAGTACTTCTATCTAGTGTCTGTCCTTGCTAGAAGCATAGTATATCTGTATCAGTCAGTAAAGAGAATCAATAACTAACCAAAACAGCAAGCTATTACTCAAAATATATATTAAAGTTATTGGCACCATCAGCTCCAAGGACTTCTGTCTCATACTTTCCCTTTGCCACTTCCTGCAATGGTTTGTGAGTATGTGAATGGTTCAGGGAACGCAACTAGTACGCTCTAAGAACGCTGGCTATTACTTCTGAGTACTACTAACTAGTACTTCTGAGTACAACTAGGTACTGGGCTGGAGCACAACTAGGTTTTTTATTACAAGAAATTCAGCAGCAGGCTTGCTTAGTTACAGAAGGGACTGGAGAATATCAGTGATATCCACCACCAAACGTAGCTAAGACAGTCATTTATATCTCTAATGATTGTTTAAGTTAATGTAAGCAATGCCATACAGCTGTAATAGCACTAAAATACAGGTACAGAGACTATACTGTGGACAGAGTCTGACAGCGAAATGGCTGTAGTGTAAATAGAATTGCTTTCTCTATCTCAACACTGTATTTTCATGGTTAGCATTTTCTCAGTACAGCAGCACACAGAAGGATCTAGAAGACAGTAACAAGGCTCTGCCTTCTCCTAGCTTTTTAAAGGTTTTTCAGTTCCTGATTAGAAATCATGTTCTAAAAATGAATCATGAATATGCCTCAGACACCTGATTTCTCCACGCTTTTAGCTCCCATTCAACCAGAGCTTGCAATAGCTGCTTTATTCTCAAATCTTTTCTGAACTGACTGTGCCTAAACTGACTGTTCCAAGCTAGATTTAGTATTGATTGTGCTATAGTACGATCTGAAGTACCTTCCTGATAATATGTTCGAATTGTAACTTTTTATATATTCAATCTGTACTCACTGCACATTACTAGACCACATCAAAACTGTGTAAGACCAACCAGTGGTCTGCTAATCAGGACTTCTGAATCTGTAACAGCAATTCTGCTAGGTCTCGTTCTCCATTTCTGGGATACGTTCCAAGTGCAAATTAAATGTATCTCTTTAGTACAGTAACTCTGCACTTCAGACATACCATCTGCAGGAACTGCTCAGAGACATCTTTCCCAGGTCCCAAAAATGAGAAAGGGAACCATCATTAGGAGATCTTAGCCTCCAGTTCTCCTTTCCCTGGAGGATATTAAAGATTATACATCTATAGTGATATATCTCTATATCTATCTATATAGATAGATATACACACCTATAATGATATAGATTAGATATTAGGAAAAAATTCTTCACTGAAAGGGTTATCAGGCACTGGAACGGGCTACCAGGGAAGTGGTCAAGTCCCCATCCCTGGAGGTATTTAAAACACATAATGAGGTGCTCAGGGACATGGTTTAGTAGTGAACAGGTACAGTTGGAATTCATGATCTTAAAGGTCTTTTCCAACCAAATGATTCTACAATTCTATGATATTTACCTGTACTCTGTGACCATGTGGTCTGTTAATCTCTTTTACACTGAATCCAGTGCTGAATTTCTTGAGTGCAGATAACATAACTCGCTAAGTTTATATAATAAAATGCGCCTTTTTTTGGCAATGCTTTGCATCTAGCCAAAATAAACAACTACATAAAATTGTCCTGCAGTACAGTTTGTACTTCTCTCCTACAAATCAAAGAGGATGCTCATCTTTCTCCCAGTGCTAACTAACAAAGTTACAGATAAAATTAATATAATTGTCATTGCACATCTAAAGTTTGACTGAAGTAAAACTTTATTACATATTAACTCTTGTTCTTACAATGTAAAATTAGATCAGTTAAATTCATGCAGAAACAAAAAAAACTTTCTTACTCAAGGAAATAAACCTAGATTTAAACTGGACATAGGAAAGCATTCACTGTTCCATTGCCAGCAGAATTTATTATCATTAATTATAAAAGCACTGTTACAAGTAGCAAAATCTTACCTACAAAGAAAGTTTTGCTCCATAATGACCATCTATAAAGCCACAGCCAATGACAGGAAGGCAGACTTCAAGGTAGATCAGCTGAGTAATAAGGTCTATACTGAAAAGGAACCAGCTGTACCAGTCTTAAACCATGAAGATCTTACAATACAGACTCATGTTTTAAGAAAAGCTAGGTAACAAATAAAGGTAAATATTATAGCCTGGTGAGCCCCATCAAGCAAGGGGAAGGTTCGACTGTGCTCTCCCAAGTCCTGGATGAGAAAAAGAATCAGTGATGACAGGCCTATATATAGCAGACCATCAGATGCATTTCGGCTAAGTTGGGACGAGGATCTGGAGTTCTAGAGGAACAGAAATGATGAATTCAGATCATGAAGGTCAAAACTAGGTTGGAGCAGTGACCTCTGTCACGACCCATCCTTTGCTCTCCTTCCTCCATGCACAAAATCACTGTGACCTGTTAGTCCACACATACACACACTTCAACTCTTAACGGTAATCCTTAAGACTCTGCATAAAAATATACACACCGAACATTGCTGTACCTTTTGCGTGTGGACAGAAGGGAAATAAAGGGGAAATGGTATATGTGTGTGGGGAATTGCTATGTTGGTTGGAGTCTACTGTGATAAACATCTTTCTGTGAGCAAAATGGATGAGCAAATACCTTTAGAAAGAACAAATAGAAATGACGTGTGGATCACAGAATCATCATAGAATCATAGAATCGTTTAGGTTGGAAAAGACCTTTAAGATCATCAAGTCCAAACATTAACCTAACACTGCCAAGTCCACCACTAAACCATGTCCCTAAGCTCCACATCTACATGTCTTTTAAATACCTCCAGGGACGGGGACTCCACCACTTCCCTGGGCAGCCCATTCCAATGCTTGACAACCCAACCCTTTTGGTGAAGAAATTCTTCCTAATATCCAATCGAAACCTGCTCTGATCCAACATGAGGCCAGTTCCTCTCATTGCTTGTTACTTGGGAGAAGAGACCAACACCCACCTTGCTACACCATCCTTTCAGGCAGTTGTAGGGAGCGATAAGGTCTCCCCTCAGCCTCCTCTTCTCCAGGCTGAACACCCCCTATGCCCTCAGCCACTCCCCATCAGCCTTGGGCTCCAGACCCCTCACCAGCTTCACTGTTCTTCTCTGGACATGCTCCAGCCCCTCCATGTCCTTCTGGGAGTGAGGGGCCCAAAACTGAACAAGGTGCGGCCTCACCAATGCCCAGTGCAGGGGCATGATCACTTCCCTAGTCCTGCTGGCCACACCAGTTCTGATACAAGCCAGGATGCTATTGCTCCTCTGGGCCACCTGGGTACACTGCCAGCTCATATTCAGTCGGCTGTTGACCAACACCCCCAGGTCCTTTTCTGCTGGGCAGCTTTCCAGCCACTCTTCCCCACGCCTGTAGCAGTACATGGGGTTGTTGTGACCCAAGTGCAGGACCTGGCACTGAGCCTTGTTGAACCTCATACAGTTGGCCTCAGCCCATAGATCCAGCCTGCCCAGATCCCTCTGTAAAGCCTTCCTACCCTCCAGCAGATCAACACTCCTGCCCAACTTGGTGTCATCTACAAACTGACTGAGGGTGCACTTGATCCCTTCATCCAGGTCATTGATAAAGATATTAAACAGAACTGGCCCCACACACTGAGCCTTGGGAGAATACCACTTGTGACCAGCCGCCAGCTGGATTTAGCTCCATTCACCACAACTCTTTGGGCCTGGCCAATTCATTAGTGTATGCAACATTTATATCTATCTTTAGCATTTTGTTTCAGCATTGTTCCAGCTTAGCAGTATCCTCAAACAGCTGGAATCCAAAGGCTGTATGGGTACCTACTATTCAAGCAACAGAAACCTCATGAACAAGGCTTATGAGTTCTTCTGTCAAAACAAAGTTGTTAGCCAGCTGTGAGCTATGATGCTCACCTGTTAAATAATTCTAATTGTTTGCAAAACATGAGTTTCATAAGAGACACAGAGATTCCTACCTCTGTCTCCTAACCTGTGGCCAGGCACTTAGGAGTATCCACATGAGAAAAAAATAATAATAAAAAAATCTACATCCTACATTAACTCTCTCAGTTTCAAGGAATGTGCTAAATCCAAATTTTCTATTTCCCATGTAAATGTTCTATCTACTAAAGCCGTGAAGTATGGGCAAGTACTATTGGCATAGTAACTGCAACACAAACTCAGCCTTAGAAAAATACAGCAACTCTGCCAGGACACACAAATGCTCCTGGCAGAGTCTGCTTTTGCTATTGAGTACTAAGGGTTCCTGGAGCAAGCATTTCAGGAGCAGTGTTCCTGCAGGATTTGTCCACCGTTTCCAAGCATTATGTTCTCAAACCGATTTCCACTCACAGCTCAGTCATTTTGCAAAGCTTTGAACTTCAGCTATCCTGACTTGTATGGAGTGCCCAGGTAGAGAAACATTTTATAAGAGAATTTATTTTTCTGTGAAAAACTAGTATATGTCTGTCAGGCTTGGATCAATAGAATATAACATTCCCTTCAGATACTCTTTTACCAACTACTATTACTGTCATTTTCACCATGACATAACATCATTCATTAGACAGTCTTTCCTAATTAGGGCTCTACATTCAAAACTGTTATTCCACTTCTAACTTGCATTATTTCAGCATCTGAACAACAGATTTTTCTCATATATATATAAAAAAAAAAAAAAACAAAACACCAGAAACACAAAATAGTAGCTCAGACTATAGGTGCCTTTGACCCTGTAAAGGTGTGTCAGCTGTGCTCAGACTGAACTTCACTGAACCGC
>NW_009259424.1:1262585-1267115 GCF_000687185.1 Egretta garzetta | reverse complement strand
ATTCTTAATATGAAGATCCCATGCCAGACTGGTCTAGTATAGGGGCCAACCTCCTGTCTTCTCATCCTAAGCTGACAGGACTTACCTGGTCTGACATAAATCTGTCATAGTCTGACAAAAGGAACTTCAAATTTCCACAGAATTTTACTGCAAGTCCTTATACATCTATAGATTTTTAACTCTTGGATGAAGATGTTTAGTGACATCCTCCAGTAGGTGTGGTACTAAAAGACTTGCTCAACGACACACAAGCAAGCTGTGAGAAAGCAAATTTGAAAATGTTTACAAGACATCTATATACATATCTCCCTCTTCTCTTTCTTTTTCTTCACTTTTCAGTATGGAAAATCTCATTCTAACCATCACTCCCTACTGCTCCAAACTGGTTTGCTTAAAAAAAGAAAAGAAGGTCAAAATCTAAATAGCACACACATCACCTTTGACAGTGCTCAACAAATGAAGCTTCCTCTATAATTCTTGCTTCTTCTGCAGAATATTCAGGTATGTTACTTGCCAGACAATTAGGGAATGTATTTTCTCCTTCAATTATGGCTAAGAATCATGCATCACTTCACTTGGTGAGGATTTCAACCCATAAAAACATACTGAGCAGTAGATCTATAAGACAAGGACAAAGAACTTGGCACAGTCTTTGAAAATAACATCCCTTAAGCATTTCAGCTTTCAAGCCCTATTTTTATTATTTCCAGAGATATAAAGTCACCACTTAGACCTAGTCCAAATATAAATATTGATTCTCATGCACAAATATGAAAGCGTTATATTTTATAACATTTTTGATAAAAAACTTTGTCAAAGTTCCTTAGAGAGGAACACTTCACAGATCGTAATGTTGCTTAAGCTTTTACACAAGGTTTATATAATACAGGAATCTTGACAGGGGTGTGAACGAGGACATTAAAACCCAGCAGTCCTGTGTCCCAGCAAGACCTGCAAGCAAGCTGCTACAAACAGGAGTTCTCAAGAGTGAACCAGGAGGGGAGAGGAATATCTGTACAGCAAACCATACCGAGAATATAACATAAGGGAAATTTTCTGCGTACAGATCATAGAAGCAGCCAATGTGCAGGACTTACAACACAGGCTTTGAACTACCCAGTGGGGAAGGGAATATAGTAGAACAGAAAACCTTCAGCAAGATATTGAAATGCATTAGTGTTTGGTAAGGAAGGTGGAGCAAGTAGTGAGAGAGAAAGATTTTAACCAATGTGGAGAAACTATGTGAAGTGATGAAAGCCACTTTCATTTAATGATGGCACTCATTACTCTCGGAAAGGCATGATGAAAACCTGCAAAATAAATAGCAATGTGTTCCATTAGGGCAGTTCAGTTGAATGAACATTATCCTATGACAACAGAGAACCCACTTGACTGAAGACAAAGCTATCAATGCTCCTTGCTACCAGTGTTCCCCTGTGAGAGAGTGTAGAGACCTGCATGACAATGGAAGACTGAAAGGGAGCAAGCTTGACTACTCCATTTTCAAAGAAAGATATGAAGGAATTAGACAAGTCAGTCACACTTAAATTCCTAGAGAAAAAAAATTAGAACAAATAACAAAGTACATTATTTAGTTATCTAGAAATAAACACAGGAATGAGTAATAGCCACCATGGATTTGTCCAGAGCAGCTCTTGCCAAATCAGTCTGATTTCCTTCTTCCTCTGCTCTTGTAGTCATAGGATTAGTAGTAAATGTCTCATAATATGACTAGACTTTTGACAGTCTCATGTGACTTTCTCATAAATAAATGGGAAAAATCCGTCACTGGAGGTTTTAATAAAATTTTAGATAAAGACAACTGTCAGAGTAGGTCATAGTCTGACATTATTTATATAGTTTATCTAATTCTGTAGCAGAAAATCAGAATAATGTTCTGTTAATGTACCTTTTAGTTTATGTTAAAAAAAAAAAAGCAAAACACCAAATAGATTTTAATACATTTTTCTTTAGATTTTTTTTCCATACTTGTAGTAACTCCCAAAGTAATCTGACACAAAGACTATCACAACATAAAGTCTTTATCAATATTTCCATACTAACATAAACTGTACCTAGGTGGAGAACTTTGCTTGTCTGGTTATGTTCAGAAAGTGGGGGTGGGGGAGAGTGTTGTGTTAATGCTCTTAATATGAGAGGCAAAGAAAAATTGGGAGTGGCCTGTCCCCAGTGATACGAAGATTCTGCAGTCAAATTCAGACACCACCATACTTTTTTTTCCCCATGAAATTCAGAGCATTTTATGAAGCAGATTATGTATCATCGGCCTTTTCACTGTCCTGCATATTGCAATCTTTTATTGTAATAAAACTAACCTGAGTTCTCAAAATTCTGAATTTCACGGAGCAACTGAAACTTTTTTGTGCTAAAGATGTTACCAATAAAACTTCAACTCTGTATATATCACAGCTTTACAGAGCTGTTATCCCACTATGATTCCATCTAATGCTTGAGCTTATTTCTTGTCAGAGAGATTAGCTCTGCTGTGGGAAAATCTACCTGGAATGAAATTTATTATTTCCTTGCAAACAAGAAGATGCTTCCATGTGAGACAGCCTAGATAGCAGAAACAGGGAAAATTTACTCAAACTGCAATGGTTTGAGCATCAACCCTGCTACTGCAACTCTTGAGAGATGATTAAAAAAAGATTACTGACTTTAGTGAGAAAGCAATGCTTGTTACTCTGGCACATTAAAAAAAAAATTATTTTTTATTTACTGTCTAGACAGAGCAGAAACCTTAAAAAAAAAAAAACAAACCGCACACCTAGATATTCCTTTACCAAGAATAAACAGAAGATTGACAAACCAGTCCTGCAAATTATATTTTTTTGTCACTGCTAAAAAATAACCCTCTAGTTCAATCTCTGAGCACTGGCTCTCCCACTGGAATCTAAGCTGCTTGTAGACATCTTGCTGGTTTAATTGATAGGGTAACAAGGACCACCAGTCAATAATCTTACTGCTTTCTTAAGCCTCACAGGGCTTGCACATAACTCTGCAACATATAAAAATGTAACAGGGTTAGGTTGTCCTCAGTATGGATAGGTACAATCTTCTCCATGTTCATAAAACCCCCATACACACATTTCATGATTGCCCAATACAAAAAGAAATGCATATGCACAAATCATAGACCAAGGAAATCAAATATCCCACACCTGAACAGGGTTAGGTTGTCCTCAGTATGGATAGGTACAAAAACCTGAATGTGCAGATTACTTCTGAAAATATTCAGTCATTCAGTTCCAGGAGACAGGCATACTTCAGTCTCAACAAACTTTGAAGTAAATATGGAAAAATAAAAGTCACAAATAGTTTGAAATCTGACAACCAAACTTAGCATCAAGAAGCAGAACAACTACAACTTTCAAGTTTGTCATAGTTCTCATAAAAATGAAGACACAATCACTTTCTTACAAGCAATTAGACGACTAGTAAAAGATTAATCTTTCACTTACAAAACACCCCACTCCCTTATGATACTTCAGATTCATACAAATCTACTTGTTTTGCCGTCTCCACTGCATGAACAATGCAGTCTAAAAACATACAAGCATAAACTTTTTCTTCCAAACCACTCATCCACGCAAATCAAACACTTGCCCCCAGTTACAAAACACTCATGTTTAAATAGCAACATTAAATTGGAAAAATCCAGGAGTATTTTCTACATTGTATCAAGGGCAATGGGAACACTTCATTCAATAAATTTAAGTTTCACAGCAAGTAGCTATGAAGTAAGTCTACATGGGCACAGACTTCTGCAGATCACAGAGTGGGCAAGCAAATCCAAGAATGTTTTTAATCATTTTAACTCAACAGGAACATAAGAGAGAAAAACAACCCAAAACCTTATAACTAAATATATCACACAAGTTGCATAGAAAAAGAGAGGTATTTTTTCTCTATATTCTCCTAAACAAGGACCCCATAATATCTATATAGAAGAAATCATAACAAGCATGTACTTTATCACAACAATCTGCTATGCAGCATTCATATTCTGAAAAAAATCAGAGGCCTGTGCAAAAATAATTACATTGTCCCATGAAAAAAACAAACCACAAATGTACTATTACCAAAGCATTCCAGGACAAGCACTCCCAACCCTTCTGGCAGAATTGCACTACCACATGCGAGCACAGGAAAAACAAACACGCACTAGTCACGCACGTGGTCCAAATGGCTGTCAGATACTTGCTAAGAGGTGAAGCTGAAGTTGATAAACCATAGAAGAGATAACTGGAACCAGTGAGAGAGCTAGAAGCATTTCCGGAGTGGAAACGTCTCTCATTTGCTATACTGGTAGGCTATTGCTTCTTTTTACCCCTAATGGGTTACAAACCAAAGGCTATATAAATGTCATTAAATACTTAGAGACTGCATTGTTGTGAACAACTACATCCTAAATTCTGCAAAACATTTGGATCTCAGTACTCTGTTGTAACATTTATTTGAAGAAGTAGTTTCAAGTTTGTATATTACAACCTGTCTGTAATTCCTGCT
>NW_009259424.1:1258990-1262406 GCF_000687185.1 Egretta garzetta | reverse complement strand
CTTAGCTGGGGGGAATTTGACAGCAACAGTAAAATCTTCATCCAAAATATATAATGTTCTTATCTGCAATAGACTTCTAGATCTTTTTCTCTTTAGCTGGTCTAGTCTTCTAACTTAAGACTGCTGCTTTCCTTTCTCTTCTGTCTAATCGTAATGTGGTTTGTTGCCCTACTCAGGGTGTTAATTACTGTATGCTCCATGATGTGGAAAAACTCCCTGCTTTTATTTTACATTCACCCATCTTCTTGAAATAACACTCATTCCTCAACACCAATTTACGAGATCAATATATATTTTGACTCCCTCACTTGTTAATTTACAGAAGTCTCAAGTGTAGTCTTACAAAGTACATGGAGCACTTCCAGAGACGAAGATGTCAACCAGAAGATACTAAATAAAATTTATCTGCATTAAAGCACAACAGTAGTCTAACATTAATGTACCAACATGAAGTCACAAATGACACCTGCATGCAAAATACAGGTAAACTCCAGTTCCTCATAAACAAATGCACTTAGCTACATTTAGAGCATTGAGCAACCTGCCTTAAGACAATGTATCTGCATGAGCTCCAAAGGACCAGATGAGATAGACTGGAGTCTAAGCAACAGTATACAACATGAATATTTTTCCAGGAGTACTATGATAAACAGAATGTTCTTATGAATTTAAGAAGCTATCAGGGCTCAATACTTTCTTTAGACTAGTTGGAATCAGTAAGAAAAGCCTAACATACGGTATCAATCTAACTTGCTTAATGCAAGTTTTAGTAAATGCTTCATTGCCTCCCATTTCTGACTTTCTGCATGTTCTGAATACAGTCTATTCCTTTTCTCCTCTCCTCATATTACATCTTTAGTTGTACTGAACTCAGCTGAATGCCACAGTTCAAGACATAAAGTACCCATGTCTTAATAGCTTGAATTTAGTCAATCTGATGCCCCTGAAATGTAATTCCGCAAGAAAAAGAAGCTCTTAATTTAAGGATGGAACATTTTTCTCCTATCAGATTACTCCAACATGAAATACCTGGCCAACTCTATAACTAATAATACATATATACATGAAAAATCTGTTTTCAGTTCACTAGTGGAAAAAATGTTGGTTTATTTTGGGGTTATTAGATCATCAGGGAGTTTATACGTTCATGTATTAATTCTCAGAAGACAGCAGGTTTTTCAGTTATACATTCCACAATGTAATGTATTTCTATTTTATCTTCGGAGACATCTAGGCTTGTGATTGTTTTTCTCATTCAGCAGTGAGAACATTCATTTTAGCACAGTCACATTCATACAAGAAATAAGATGGAACCTTGATGTATTTCATTTTCTTGCAGCCTTCACTGCGGTGATTTACTGAGAGGAGAGAGTAACATGTAATAGCTGGTTCTCACAGCAGCAGCGGGAAGACTCATGCTGGTTGCTATCTTTTTTCTTTTGTATATTTTCCTCTCCCTCACCTGGACATGTATGTTATGGGTAGTTCAACAGCAACAAAAATGAGATTTGCTTTGACACTTTACTGGCAAGGCTAAGCAGCTTGCTCAGCAACAGACTGGTAAATGGAAGAGAAAAAAGAAAAAAAAAAAGATATCACCAGCAGTCTGTCTGTGCTTGAGCTCTAAGATGCGTTCATCAAAACTGTGTTCACAGATAGAATTGAGAAATTATTTTTTAAGTGGTGAAAATCAGAGGAAAAGTCATGGTAACAAACTTCACATATGATATACAAACCTTACAGAAAATAACTAGTGTTCCTTGTTAAGCCGTCCTTTCGCTCCATTTTCATTGCATGTACAAATAATGCGTGCCAGTAACAGAAAACCACTTTGAAGCTATGAACTGACCTGCCAGATTTTGAAGATTTTTTAAGTTGTCTTTTGCAACTGATGAAGTTCGCTGTTTCAGTGCTTTGTTGCTGCTGATCTCCTGCTCTCAGGCAGTTTTTAGTTAACTCTGTTCATGCATTTATCTCCGCACCCCTTGACTGTTAAGAGCCAAAAAGTAGCATTTTGGATTTTATTCCCATTATCACTACATGTATTAAGACATGAAAAAGAAGCAAGTTTGCAAAATAGAAATACTACAATTTTTTTGTGACAAGTGGTTAGAATTTAACAGAAAATTATCAACCAACTTTCTATCACATGAGATCACTGTTGTTTCATGAGTAAATTTTGTGGGTTTTAGCCTACAAACACTTAGTTTTCTCGTGCCAGACATCTGCATTTCTCTCTAGAACTGCCGCAAACAAAAAAACCCAACAGGCTCATCTCAGGTGAAAATCATTAGTCCTAAATGCTCTCATCAGTGTAGACAAATAATTTTGGTAAGTCTACTTTGTTGCCCTCATCAGGTATTCAGCAGAGTGGGTCCTAAGGAAATGAAGCCAGCAGGGAGCCATAGCATTTCAGGCAGTTGTGGATGGATGAAGGCACTGGAAGTAATCAGTCAATTATTGGGGTCCTGTGAGCAAGTTTCCCTAAAGCATATTCAATCCATTCTCAAAAGAGAGTTATCACTTGTCTCTGTCAGATTTCACAGGGCTGTACTGGACGTATTGTCCAAAGCCTAAGAACAGTACAAGGACAGGGAGGCCAGGGGCAGGTGGACACATTCTCTGTCACAAAAAACATTGAAGGACCCCCCGTGCCACCTGCTCTCAGAAAGTTGTAGAACATATCTGCCACTCCACCCCTCTTCCTCATACCCAGCTACATAAAATACTACAGAGTGCATAGTATGTCTTTAGCATCACTGAACTTCCCCACATTAAATAGATCCACTCAGATCTGCACAGTAGCCCAGCATCAGGATGCAGAAGAAAGTACTGTGCCAGACCCAGCTGTGTGAGAACAGAGAGAGAAGGAAGGCAAAAGGCCAAGACACAACTGCATGCTGCAGCATTCCACAGGGTCTTGAGGGATTCAATAAAAGTGAAGTCTGGTACTGTGGCGGTGTGCTCCCCCCTTGTCTCTGACTCCCCCTCCTTTGACCTCTTTCAAGTGATAACCACCTGTGGCCGTGGTGATAGATGCATCTGGTCTGTGTCTGGTCCTGAAGGATGCACCCACTGGATGTGGGGGGAGACAGATAACAATGCAATAGCCAAGGGCTGTTGTGGAATGTGCCCACCTAAGCACAGTGGTCAATATGCAAATGTGACTATGAGCCAATTATCTTACCCCCATAAATAGTGAGCAGCCCAAGAGCCCTTTGAGCTCTCCTGCACGGCAGCGGGCTGCACGCCAGGATCTCCCCTTGAGCAGGGACGCCTCTCAAGGTTACTCCTCGAGGTTGAGAGATTCCTTACCACGACAGATTCTCGGTAAGTGACTAACAGCATGCTAACTTGGAAATCTTAGCTAAGTGACATAAAGGATTAATTGCGCATATATAATCCTTTAGACATAA
>NW_009259424.1:1242626-1258811 GCF_000687185.1 Egretta garzetta | reverse complement strand
TCTTCCACCTGATGAAACCTGAAGCACAGGCAGAGAGGATGCAAATACTATAACCCTTCATTCAGCTGATCTCAGCAATTGCTTACGGTGACCTGTGCCTAAGCTCGGCTCTGAAAAACCTAGTCAACTAATAGTTGAGATACCAGGGGCTATAAGTGCATATTTAAGAATAGAACTGAATAAAATCTATTCAAAGCAAAGTCAAGTACAGGTGCTTTGCTCAGAGTCAGAGTATTCTGTCCCCGAGCAAGCCACATTCTGTAACACATCCTGCTGCTCTTCATGTCTGTCTATGACCTCTGCAACTAAGTGCAGCACCTTGTTAGCAGAGTTCTCCATATGTAGTGGCTTAGTTACATTATTTTTTGCATAATTTTTGTTTTAATATTCTCGTCTTTCCTTATACACTAATCACTTAGGAATATAAAGATATAAAGGAGAATTGGGAGGGTGATACATGGGGTTGGAAAAAAAGGGTGCCTCAAGAAAAAAATAATCATTATCTGCTTTTTAATGGGGAACAGAAGGAAGTACCCCAAAATAATAGCTAAGACTTTTCTCCCTTAAAAAAAAAAAAAAGAGCACTGCATGAAAAACCATTCTCCAAGGCCAGGGCAAGCCCAGGAAAACCCAGACAATTGGCAGGCCCACAGCCTCTTGACATTCACAGTCCAGAGCATTATGATGAAGTTTTTGAAGAGTTAGATTATTTTAAGCACTGGATGCTTTTGGCATTGTGCAACACATATGGTATGTCAGGATCTCTACCCCAAGGTTCTTATCTAAACATATGAGAAAGAGGATATAGTTTCCAAAGAGAAGGCAGAAAGCTTCTGACTGCAGGGACTTGGTCTACTGGCAGAGCTCCAGTTTCAAAATCATCTGGCATAAATACAGTGAGACTAGGTCTATGGAGAAGAGCTTAGCACTTTTATTTGCTGGAAGCGATTCCTGATGAGTTCATGATCCATTTCCAGTGTTCAGAATCTTACAAACACCACAGCATATCAGCTGGGGGGACAGACCAGAATGGAAGTCAAGAAGACCACAATCGCACTGATGCATGCATCACCATTGTTTTCTAAAACCTAAAATAGCAGATACAATGAAGAAAGCAAACAAAAACAGAAAAGAAAAATACTACTTGAATAATAGAGACAGGTATTGTGATAAATGTACCACACCTGTCAAAACACTCACCTTTCCTGCAGAAGTTTTGCATGTAGTTTCTCTGTTAATTTAATCACGTATACTTCAACTAAATGTTTTTAATTTTTTTTATACTTTCTCTTGTTCTTTTCTTCTTTTAAAATAAGACTTATCAGAACTAGAAAGAACAGGTTTTGTTTCTGTACACAGATGTCCTGGCTTCAGCTGGGATAGAGTTAATTTTTTTTTTTTCTAGTACTTGGCATAGTGCTGTGTTTTGGATTTAGGATGAGAAGAACATTGATAACACAATGATGGCTTAGTTGTTGCTAAGTAGTGCTTACACTAGTCAAGGACTTTTCAGCTTCCCATGCTCTGCCAGCGAGAAGCTGGGAGGGGGCACAGCCGGGACAGCTGACCCCAACTGGCCCAAGGGCTGTTCCATACCATGCGACGTCATGCTCAGTATGTAAACTGGGGGGGAGTTGGCCAGGTGGGACCGCTGCTCAGGGACAAGCTGGGCATCAGTTGGTGGTGGCAATTGCATTGTGCATCACTTATTTTGTATATTAATTTATCATCATTGTTGTTGTTGCTGATATTATTTTCCCTTCCTTTTCTGTCCTATTAAACTGTCTTTATCTCAACTGACAAATTTTACTTTTTTCCCCCCTGATTCTCTCCCTGATCCCGCTGGGGAGGGAAGGAGGGAGCAAACGGCTGCATGGCGTTCAGCTGCCTGCAGGGTTAAACCACAACAACAGAACAGATTGCACAATCACAAATACTTCCATTATCAAATAATTGACCCTGTTATTTTCAGCCTAATTTAATTTTTAAGATTGCCCTGGGACAGTTTAGCTGTATCTTGTCATGAACACTAAGACATTCCTTCCAAAGTGTGCTTTGACTGCATAAAACAAACTACATGTTGGTTCTCATATACACCATGTAAAATCTCCATTGATAAAATATTGTTTATCAGGCAAAATCAGAGCCATAAAAGATGAACATGCTCCCCAAGACACACTCCTTGACATGGCGCTCAGGGACGTGGTTTAGTAGTGGACTTGACAGCATTAGGTTAACAGTTGGACTCAATGACCTTAACGGTCTTTTCCAACCTAAATTATTCTGTGATTCTATGACTCCTTCAAATACTTCTCAGATAGATCTCTCACCATTCTAAGATACATTAATGATAACTTCCTGAGATGTGGTTTGAACCACAGGAAACCTAATTTATGCTTGATTGGACTTATGGCTTTTTGAACATGGAAGCATTTGACCTTCCTTGCCTGGTTCTGAGACAAGTTATACAGAACACAACTCACAACTAGAAATTCTATCGCTCTAATAAGAACAGTCAACAGAATGTATTTTGCTCTCCAGGGAGAGAAAAATATATAGAAAAAAGGGGGAAATACTAACAGATACTGATCACTGTATAATCTATTCTTTTATAGAAGTGGAAAAGGCATTCAAGAAAACAGGAGAGACAGGAAAATATTCCTGCCCTTCCTATGCACAGCAGAAGGAGGTCTTAAGACCTGCACAGCCCACAGCCACAGGCTTTCCATGGTTCTGAGGCACAAGGGCATCAGGCACAGCCTTAGTTTCCAAGAGGATGTCCCCCCACTAAGCACTAGGTTTGGAAGCTCTCGGGTTCTCTGATGACATTTACACATATCTTTCAACTTTTCTAATGATTTAGACTTTGCTAATG
This sequence comes from Egretta garzetta, assembly GCF_000687185.1. Taxonomy (NCBI): domain Eukaryota; kingdom Metazoa; phylum Chordata; class Aves; order Pelecaniformes; family Ardeidae; genus Egretta; species Egretta garzetta. The sequence goes on along the minus strand of NW_009259424.1, from coordinate 1,255,936 downwards.
CAAATGGCTCTTACTGACAACCAAAGAAAACCCATACAAACTTCCATATCCACAGGCACACTTTAAGTTGCCCCAAAATAGCACTTAAAAGAAAGAACAGAAAATTCCTCTGACTCTCATCCATCTTCCCATATTACTGCTGCTTCTTTTCCCTCCCCGTTGTTCTCCATCCTAACAGTAGTTTTGCAAAACACAAAAGATACATAGCCAAATGTCTCCAACAAGCAATCCCATTAATTTTCATGTAGCTTCACACACATACGAAACACGTATTATCTGGTCCTGTTAAAGATCAGATCAAATTCCTTGGCCAGAATAATTAGAAGGAGAAACAATCATGAACAGGATTGTGATCAAGTTTGAAGCTGTATTTTGCCTTCTCTTTGTACCTTCAATTCTGTTTACTCTCTCTTCCCATATCTCTTGGATTTACTGTTGCTACTATTCAGTGCCCTTATATCCATGAGCAGTTCACAACAATTCAAATTCTACATTTCTTCCTCTATGACCGTATAGGTGTTTTTTTTTTTTTTCTTTTAACATCTGTATCAGTGCCTTTCTATTGCAAAATTCTTGCAGGTTTCAAAAAAAATTTACTTTGCCTGTCTATCTGGAAACAGAAAAAGATCAACAGAACAAACACAGCAATTAAGACTCACCTATCACGTCCGTATTTTCCCAGTTGCTAATCCCACTCTTACTCAGCCCTGAACACACAGAGCATTCTATTCTCTTCTCTAGCAGGTTGTTATCTGTTCCAAAAGCGCAGGATATAAATCATGAAGTTCATACTGATTTGCAAAGGAGAGAGGTGTGTGGTGCTCACAGCTGTGTATTGGTTAAATTTACATTACTCCATGCAGAGCTTACTGCTGTTAAATTCTTCCCCAGCAATAGGACTAAGTATAATTAAGGGAAAACACCACAAGGGATTTCAGGAGGAACATTATTTCTGAACAAGGAAGACTAAAGAAAACAAGAAAAAAAAAAATTTGATATCTCCTGGAACACTTCAAATAATTCTTATTTTAGCTGGGAGTGTTAACACATGGGGAATTGTTATGCAGCCCTCTTGATTCTACTGTTCTTTGGACTCTTCTAAAAGGTAGAATGCTTTGTGTCTTTCCTGAACACAACATTATTCAGGAAGGAAATAAAATTACAACTACAGATGCTCCCAAAAAACCCAAACAAAACACACACACACACACACACACCTTGATACTTCCTGCATAGAAATGCTCCCAAAAAACCCAAACAAAACACACACACCTTGATACTTCCTGCATAGACAATACCTGTGGAAGAAGTCTACCCCATGCCACCAAAGTAAGACAATTTTTGAAAGTTTTTCCATTATCTCAAAGTGAATTATACAGTAATAGTAATACTGCTCTGTCTTCTTAATGTTCATTCTGAGTACGATTCACATGAATTGTGTGCTGGTAGCTAACAAAGCCAGGCCTCAAAGTAAAAGGCAAGCAATTTAGTTTTAAAACATTTAATTTACTGAAATCGCTTTTGTCCAATTAGAATAGATTCTGACCTTAGCTGTACTGGTATAAGTTTATAACACCATTAACTTCCCAAAACTACTTCAGATTTAAACCAGTATAAATAAAGTTAGCTCAGAATATAGAAACTAAGTATTGAAGTCAATAAAATAAAATGGAAGGCAGAAGACCTAAGACAGTAATTCTCACAACAGTCTCCATAGACCACCTAGGTTATATAGGTCTATTGATACAGATTCTAACAGAGACAATTGGAAGCAGACAGGACAATATAAAAGCAGTCCTCTGCAAAGTGGATCATTTATGATCCTTGATTATTTCCTCAATACAGAAGTTTACTAAAAAGTAATCCTCTATTAAGAGAAGCTTCCATTAATCAGAAAATATGTCATATAAACTCGAAGTATGCCCAGCTCAGATACATTTCTCAAACCACTGCTCTCTTACCATTTCCAATTATTCTCAAAAATTTTGTACATCTCCAAGCCATCTGGCTAACACGGGGATTATCTTCTTAGGCACCATAAACACACCCAAGGTTTTTTCTTAAATTTATGACTTGTTCTCTGTTATGGAGAAAGCTCATGAATAAGAGGCTGATCACATACAAAATGAATATGATGACAAAATTTACATTGATTACAGTTCAGATATGGATCATAAAGTGGACAAGACACATCACACAGAAACACAGCTTCTGTGTCTCATTCTGTGCGTATCCTGGACATGCGTAAGGAGCTCAGAGGAGCCCAGCAAATCAGCCCAGAGGCAAACCACTCTCAATCATCTGATACACTGCATGCCCAGAGAAGAAAGCTGCCTCACACTGCAACAAGGTCAGCACAATTCGGTATCTGTAAGGAGACAGTACATCAGTTACCCCTGTCTTCTGAACTAAGCAGGAGCCTGCAGCCACTCCACTGCGTTGTCTCATCTTTCTCCAGGAAAGGTTGTGTCCCTTCAGCTACAGAAACTCCCTGGGAATGCCATGCAGTATCCCAGAATGCGGATCCACACTGACTGCCCAGGAACTTCCAGGTGAATTGAGACTGCCATGACTATTGTCAGAAGAAAGCAAACCCAGACAACTTTCAGAAAAGATAGTGGAGTGGTTTGCAATTTTTTGTGGTCTTATAAAATATTAGAACATGCTGGAACAGTTTAAATGTGTTGATTTCCAACGTCCACAGCAAAAAGTCCCTGTTTGACATCAGCATTTCGAGGTATAAAAGTATGCCTTTTATAACTTTAAGGTCAAAGAACAGAATTTCCCTCCGTGGCTGGCTGACTTCTACCAAGGTGATTACTTCAGTGCTGTTAGGATTTTAGGTATTACAACTAACAACTAATTTTTAAAAAATCATCTGTTTAAAGTAATTAACATATTTTGGATCACCAGACACAACGTTAATGCAGTAACACATTGATTTCTCCTGTATTTGTCCATCAGAAGTGCTGGTGACCACTTGTAATTCTAAAATCATCCCGGAGATTTCAAGATTTTTCCCATTTTGCAGTGGACCAGAAAATGAAGCACTCTGAAAAACCTCTGTCAAGAGAAGAAACACATTACCCAGAATTACTAATATCAAACTCACTAAACCGTGTTGGTCTAGTTGAACCAAATCAAATAGAACAGGAACTTTAATCTGAATTTGGAGCAAATACTATTTTGGGGTAGAAGTCAGTCAGTCAGCCTGTCCATCTCATGCTCTTAAAAAATATATACCAAAACGTAACTTTTAAATAAAAATATCCAACCAACTCCAGCAGTTATCTGTACCAGAAATGTCACAGCTAATGACTGCCATTTCAGAGAGTCTAGGCTCTGTAGCACAGAATTATTCCTTTGTGCATTTTAATATACAGATTCATTATTTCACCTTTACTCTCAGCTAAACCATATAATCTACTTCAGAGCGCTGTATCTGTCCCACCCACAGTTGTTCCTCCATATCAGATGCTCTTTATTTCTGTCTTCCTTGCAAGTGTGAGAAACTCTCATTATTTAGGCCAGAAAAATTATCATTGAAATAAGGGCAAGTAGTCACTTTGTCAAACTGCTCTCTAATCCTAGATTCTCGCCATATGCACCCAAGTCTAGTTAAAGTCACTGCATCTTCAGCAGCTCAGAGAATACCTTTTTCTTTAAAACTCCTAGTCATTAGCACAGGGGGCCTGATCTTAAAGTCTCTGCTCAAGAAAATCCAATACCACTTTAAAGTTAGCAATAAGTTTGCCTTAGGAAAGGCTGAAGGAATAAGGCTCACAGACTTAATCAAATTAATTCTAAATCACTTTGCTTCTCTTCCGAGCACTGAATGTTTCCACTTTGAATCTCTGCATCATCCTAAATTTGCACTGTATTTTCTTGATATAAACCAAACAGAAGTAAATCCAAATGCTGGCCTGTATGGAAGTGATTCTCCAGTAGTCTCTCATCTGACTGTTTTTCTATCATTAAAATTCTACTCTGCTATGCAACATCCTGCTTTACCACATTTCCTAATCCATAATACACTTACTGACATTGCAGGCAGTTACAACAGCCACACCCTGAACTATTGGTGGGCACAAATTAAGCTGTAGTAAAAAGGTTTAGCAAGGACACCCCTGTTTGTATAGCAGACTGTATCTGAAAGAAATTATCTTCTGCTTTCCCACATCTTTGACTAGGGATAAATATTTAAAACATACACCACTATGGATTATACCTGAAGACCAAACAAAAGCTACTATTACTTCAAAAGATAGTACACTATCTGCAAAATGACATTTTTTACTACTTGTACTTAAACCGCCCAGTGAAGTGTTGCTGGAGAGCAGGAGCAGCAGAGTGAAACTGGAGGTGTCCACATTAACCTATCAGCTGGAACCTTGCCTGGTTCATCACTGAAAATCTGCCTCTTTCTTTTTCACCGTACTTGTCTCCTTCTACCTTACTCCTTACTTCCTCAGTTGCGATTAGAGCACCTCTCTTAAAACTGTACTCTACAAGGTCCTGTCTAGGGAATAGCCAATCCTTTTGGTCAACATTTACAAGTAAATGGGAAGCAGCAAGGAGAGACTAGCGTGTCCAGTAATTTAGCATTGAGGAATTGCAGGGCAGGAATTTATTAGGATGACATGGGTGATTAGCAGCTGATTAAATCAGGTCAGGGTAATCTGCCACTGTTTTTTGAAAGTGGTCAGGTGAGCTCAACGTGTAGCACAGTTTCATCTAGCATCAACATGAAACAGAGTTATACTACTTAACTCTGTTTTACCAGTGATGTCAATTTTTAAAACACACTTGACATATTTCGCACTCTTTTTTTTTTTTTTTTTTTTTTTTAGTAAACTCTACTGAGAAATCAAAAACTATTAACCTGAAATGATTTATTCCTTTTAAGGCTCACCTCACTCCTGCTGTATAAAACCACAGTTTTGTTAGCTCCTTGACAGGACGTTGCTGCCTAACAGAATACTGTCATTGTCATATTATCAATTATTGCTGCATCAGTAAGTACCATTCTCTTTAGACTCTGACCCCATTTACATTCCACAAATTCTGGTTTTGTCCCTCATTAGAATAAACATATCATCTGAAGTATCAGTGTATTTCATTTGGGGAAAAACAAAAATCAGTTTCTGGTCTACCGAAAGAACACAGGGCTCTAACCTGAGCCATGAGATATCACTGAAATAAAATACCAAGACATCAAAATTCATATAGGACACATATATGGTACCATACCAAATGCTTAGGTACAAAATCAGTGGTGTTTGCAAGTCCCCCATGGCATGCACTCAAAATTCTTTATAACCTTTTTAAGTCATGCCCTTTTAGTGTCACTTACTTAGTTGTTATTGTAATTTAATTCCTAGCTGAAGATCTCATTTCCTTCCCACTGTTATACTCAATTTTGTATGGTTGGTTTGTTTTAAATTACCTGGGCACTCTGTGGTTAAACTTAAAGCATCATCTATCCTTGGTTCCCAAAGCCATTTTAGATATATTTATCAGAGACAAGACTAGACTGGAATATTTTACCCAAGCTGAGGACATTTTAAGCACAGGTAAACAGTAACGCAGGTTCATAGAAGCAGGAACAGACACATCTTTGGAAAGACTGGGGCGGGGGGGGAAGCCTCTTTAGCCCTCTGTTCAAGTCCCAGGCTCCCTACAGGTCCTCATCTGTTTTCTCAAGAAAGTGAAAAGTAGGTTTAAATAAACCCCACACATCTATGTCAACCTCCTTACAGCACCACTGCTTTTATTCCTGAAAAGTATATAATTATTTCAAAACATCCTTTTTTTTTTTTTTTTTTTTTAACATTTCCCTTGTGATATCAAAGTTTTAAAGGGCTTTTTGCCATGGGCACCTCAGATAATAGTGCGACTCTTCTTATCTTGCAGGCTGAAGGCTTTACATACTATTTGTATCTTCCACAGACTATATGAAAGGGGAAAAGAGATTATTTCTCATCATTCTCATTCTTGATGCAAGATAAACCAGAATTCTGCCCATTTCCCCAAAATTCCAGAACACTTTCACTAGCTCACACCAGAATATTTCAAAGACGTGCCAGACAGCTATGCTTTTGCCTTCATGACTGGATTTTCAGCAGAATTTGAGTGATTACTACTCGCCTTTTGCATTTGGAAGACAAAAATATACCTCCCTGTTTCCTTAAATATCATCCATTTATCACAGCTGTGGAAAAAAGCAATTAAGTGCAAATGTTTCCTCTTTGAGTTTTGGGTAGACCCTTATTGGTCCAAAAGAGTAAGCCCACCCACTCTTCAGTTTGTCAGTGTTCATACTTTCAGCAAAAATTTCAATACCTTTTTAAAATTAGAGTATTCCTTCATAATGAAACTTTTAATTCCTTACTAAAAATCAGCTTCTTGTTATTCCCTCAATCACATTGACTAATCAGGCTGGATTCTGAAGCCATCAGCATCAGGCAGCTTTGGCATTAGCCACAGAAAAAGTATCAGGCACTTAGATGCAAATGTGACCAACTATACTTCCTGGTTTAGTTTCTTGTCTATTTTACCTAATTTTGATGCTCAGATTTCTACAAGTAAAAACTGTATCTATGAGAAGACCAGCAAAACCTTCCTCCTGCTCCTTGTGCAGCTGCACAGTGAGCACACCAGATCTCTGTATCATGAGCCACACACACAAAAAAAAACCCCAGAAGCTGCCAAACAGTAGGTCTTTTTATAAAGAAATTCTCTACTATGTCTCATTTTTTTTTCTTGTCGTTTGATTTCTCGTTCCTTCATATGGAAAAGGCGTGACCTCTTCTCGGAGATCCGGTTTCCATGCACAGATGGGAAAATTGTGCACATGGAGATACAAACTGCTTGCAGCTTAAAATCATGCAAGACTAACACGACAGAGAGACAAATCGAATTGAAGAGCTGAGCTGTAAAACTGTGGTGCATGCAGTGGCAAATTTGATGGGCAATACAAAACTATTCCACCCCGCCACCCCGAATACGTAACAAAAAATTGTAAACAAGGGAGTATCAGCACTTTTGGGTGGGCAGGGGAAAGGAAAACCTCCTCACCCATTAAGCACACCATATAGACACATAGGACAGACAGAAGCAATGGATAAATGACAGAGGTATAAACATGGAACTATGAAGAGATTTCAGGTGGCAGAAAACAGAATTGTCATAATTTTACAGTCTCTTAGTTACGGAGACTGATTTTTTGTTTGCTTTTTTTTAAATAAATGCATAAATCAATACTTTTAATTACACAACAACATGATAGTTGTTCTTATGTCAAGGAAAGATAATAAGCTAGAATGCTGGAAATACAACCTATACACCCATTTTATAATTTATATGGTGTGACTAAATTTAAAGAAGGAATGGAAAGAAGGCATTTTCAGAAAAGCTTGTGTGAATCAAATATCTACATGTCCTTAAAATCACTCTAAAGTGAAGCACTAGGTAGGTTTGAAAATTCTTAAACAAGAACTCTTAACACATCCAACCCTACAGATGAATAGACAGAGCGGTAAATACAAAAGTAAACAAACACCCATTTATTAATCCAGGATGGCAATTCAAAAGACATAATTCTGCCTTTACCCTCAAATACACAACCAAATGTACTGTCATTCTTAAGTCTAGGAAAAAAAAATTATGAGTTCTCATTCAAATTCATTGAATAGTGCAAGCCTTAAAAATTTCCATAATAATTCCTGCACTTTGATTTGCATCTCAGTTACTGCACATCTTTTACAAAGGCATGGATTATGGATATAAAGGCTACAAGCAGTGATTAATGTACTGCACCTCTTAACTAAATCATCTCAGTGGTTAATTGTCAAAAACATTCATTTTCTTTCTGGTTTGAACTTTTCTGACTTCCATCCATTGGATCTTGTCATACTTCTGTATACTAGAATAAAGATTTAGTTAAGTACCTCTATTTGTGATATTTCTAAGCCGTAACGTTTTCCAGATAAGCTACAATAACTGAGCTCCTCAAGTTTTTCATCATAATGCTTGTTTTCTTGACAACAAATAATTCACCTCTACCCTGAACTCCCTCCAATTTTCAGCACACTTTTTAAAGTGTTTGTCACACAATAAACCTGCCAGTTGATAGATGATAATCTCTTTTGAAAACTTGGCTCCAGTTTCTGGAGTAGAGCACTTTGGTGAACAAATCTCATGCTCAATACAATGCCATGTTAAAAAGCAAAGCGAACAATCAAAGGTAGAGAACAAAAGTGCACTTATTCCATTTTAACAAAGAGAAATACCATTTGACTGTAGAAACAAGTCTTCATTCCAAAATTAAGAATTTTAAAACGTAAATTTGGCCTGTATGATCACGAAGACAACTGCAGTACTGATAATGATGGACTGCTCTGAAGAAAAACAGGCTAAGGGCTCTGCTCCAACTGTTGGAAGCATTATTTCTCCTAAGCAAAGTAAGTTACTGTGTACCCCATAAACGTCTCTGATACAGCCCTTAATTCCGTCAGTTTCTAAAACAACTTCTTAAATTATTCTAAATACAGCAATCATCAGGAAGCAATTCTAAAAAGATTTTTAAATGGAATAATCTAAATGGGTTCACATAGATTCAGTCCTTTAACGCACAATTATCTTGACGTCACACAAATTAAAATAAGTAAACCTTAAATTAGCATAATTTTACAACAGGATACTGCTTTTGTGTGCATTCATATCCTAAAGTTCTGTTGTCAACTGTTAGATTACCACATTGCTGGACACTTCTAGGCAAAATCTAAGTGTCTTTGAATTAGAGCCAGCACTGCTACAGGCATCCTAAAGGCACTGTTAACACTAAGAACAGCAGCAGCAGAAATAATTTTTCAGTTTGACAGGTGCTAAATACCACTGAATTTGATTATAATTTCATTTTTATTGTAGCTATTGCCCAACACTCCTGAAATGACCTTACAGCAAGATCATTATAATGAATGGCCTTAAACCAGTATTGTTCCAGCTGAACAATATATGGACAGCTTCCCTTCAATAGGAACAAGGTCCCATACAGGAAAAAAGGGTGTGCACCTACTACAGTATCCCAAGAAGAGTGCTGGGATCTATCACTAAGTCTCCTCTTATCCCAAAGTGCTTTACCATTTTGTCCTATCTCATTTCCCCTGTAAATATTCATATTGCTGATGTGTTAATATTTAGGTTGATACAAAACAATGCTCAATGTAAAGCTTACTTAACTCTTACTGGAAGCATTCCAATAAGTCACAGAGCAAGAGAATAGTTTTACTACTCATTGTGGCCCAGAGCTATTCTTTTTGAGAGTAAAATTTCAGAGATGATAGTCAGTATCAAGGAAATTAAAAGCTTCTTTTAATTCAAAGGAATTGCCAGACTATCTCCTGGTCAAGAAAGAAGAACTACATTTCCTGGAGACAGGTATGTCCTGGAAGGCTTCAAAATGGCAGACGGGCTATAAACTGATATTCTCAACCCAAACAAATTTCTCTAGTGGATGCAACTGAACCCTAGAAACACGCAGAAAGATTAGGTCAGCGCAAGTTAGACAGATGAAGGGACATCCATCTGGATAGGGGAGAGAGTGCTAAGTGAGCAAATGAGTAACAAAATAATGAGATCACCAAAAAGCAAGTAATTTTAAGTCAGTTTAGCACACTGAAGCATCTCTATACAGGGCCACACAAATGCCAGTACAGGAAAAATGAAAGGCACAGAAACATGAAGCCCATGTTTCATGAAGCCCATGTTTCATGAAGCCAGGGCTGTGGGTGGGTCTGCAGCAGCTGGCACTCAGCTTGGCCAACCAAGAGACCACAACCTGAGTGTGAGCACATCCTGTGCATTTCTTCCCCTGCATTGTTCATCAACATTTGCAAGGGTTGCAACCTTTTTTTTTTTGCAAGCAACCAACAGTAAGAAGGAAAGCTCTGACATGCAGCAATATATTTGGGAGCAGACTTGAATATGGTGGGAATTCATCACAGACAGCAACAGTAACTAGACCTGGCATATAAATGTGATTCAATATTTCATATTGTGTTTGGGACACAGAAGAATGGCGAAGAGCATCGTGACTAGATGTCAACCACACAGTTCATCTTTGCCAGATTAAAGTCTCGAACTCCAAGAACTGCCCATCTTCCTCCTCTGTAATCACCAAAGAATTTAGCCACCCTGACCAGTTCCATGCCATCTCATACATACATTCAGCCTATTTGCAAAATAAGAATATGAAAACTCTGAGAAGTTTGACCAACATATGCTAACAACTTTGGGATTTTTATATAAAGGAAGCGAGAACCGAATTCTTGACCTCACTGCCCATTTTAAAGAGACGTTTCTGTTGGTAATCTGCTGGCTATCTGAAAACTCAAGATCTTCTACCCCATTCTGAAAAGTTGCCAGTTAAAAACAACTTAATATAAACCATCATCCCAAATGTGTTTGCTTCTTGTATACTTCTATCACTCATAGAAGTTTGGTCTATATTCATAAATCAGAGTCAAAGTGGGTCATTTTAAACATCCTTTAAAAAGCACAGTTTTAATTTCCCATCTGTCCTGTGAACTTCAACACTGAGGAATTACATTTCTGTATTGCACTTTATGTCTCATGTCTGAAAAATAAGGACAGAAGCAGATAACAGTATTTCATTCAAAAGCAATATTCAATAATTTGACTACATAAAACACTTACTTTACCATGAATGGATTCATATACATATTGTACACAATTGTTTGTCTCCAAACAGATGGTAGTGACTCAACATTTTGCCAGTGGGGCTATGAATATACCCTTAATCTAATAAGAGAGCATGTAAGTCGTTATCAATGAAATGCACACGCTCCACAAACTCAGACACAACTGTCACAAACTCATAACAGCTTCAGTCCCAATCCAGGTCTATGCTTTTTGCACAGTAATCAAACCAAATCTTAATCTTTTCACAGACAGATCACTTTCTTTCCAAAATAAGATACAATTTAAAGCATCTTCTATAATAAATAGAGATGGCAGCTTTTCAAATTCCTTACTGCAGATTCTCCAAGCAAGTTGTATTGAGATGAGTCTCAGTACCAAAACCAGGTAAAATAGTACTCAAGAGAACTATAAAACTACTGATTAGGTATACAGTGCAAATTAACTAAGACACAGAGAACTTCTCTAGTCTCCCTCACTTGTTTTTGCTTTGGGGGTTGTTGGGGTTTTTTTAATAATTTCAGCCTTTGCCTAGTTTATTTTCTTAATAGCATTGTATAACACTTTACAAAGATTCAATCACAGAAGAGAAGATAGAACAGCCTATCTTCTATTCTGTGACTGAAAGCAGGAAGTGATTTTACACTTAATACACCTTTACTACCTCCAAATGCAAAAGCTTCTGCCAACACAGTTAAAAATAGAGCAGAAACAGCATGGGGAGGTATATGTATGCCTGATATCAAACAAGGATTTTGAGATTCTCCAAATGGCTTGAAAGTGTGAAGTATTGAGATGGGAAGGGTAGTGAAGATCTGAAAACAGGAGAAAAGATGCCCTGCTCAAAGTGAAATGAAGTATGCTACTGAAGCATATTCAGAGTCTGCTAGAGAACCAGACATATATCACTCAAAATAACAAGGAATTTTGTAAAGTTGAGAGTGAGAATTCAGACTAGAGAAAGCTACTCCCAATAAAAGTGTGATGACAGCCTGAGAAATAATTATAGCATTTGCACTTCCCTGGCTCAGAGACCCTCTCCAAGCCCTTGCAGATGTGACATTATGTTTGACATTATTATGAGATCAGATAACATAAACCCACATTAGTTGTCAGTTAAAACTTTGTCTTTTGGTTGCTGGCAGTGCCATGTCAAAGGGTTCAAGGAACTATGCTACAATGCTACCAGAGTAACAGCTCCCACCACACTGAAACTCAACCAAGCCAACTGCTCCCTGACCTCCCTATCTCAAGAATCAAATATTCATGTGTTCAGATACCATCTGTCCCTGAGCCCTTTCCTAATTTTTAACTATCTCATCAATTAACTGATATAAACAGCTGTAAGTGATCTGCCCCCAAGCAAACGAAGTGTTTGACAACACTGACACCAAGTGGCAGAATTCAGAAAAACATAAACCAAAAAACCCCCACGTAGCAATGTTAGAGCATTTCATCAGTATGCTCTGAAAGAAGCAAAGTCTTTTTTTAACCAAGAGCACAAACAAATGGTTTAGAAGAGCTGACATTTTCACAGAAGCCATGCATAAGTGACGTAAAGTACATCCAACATTAAACACATGTTAACGATTCTATTTAACCTTGATCTTGCAAGCACAAGTCAAAGACCGCGTACACTTCTAAGTTTTATGCAATCTAGCCTTGTAAGTTCATTTCTAAAGAAGAAAAAATTAGTGCTTTCCCTGCACAAACAATATCTGATTCCATTAACTTATGCGGATTTTGTTCATTTTTCAAGTCAAAAAATCCAAACAGTACTTTTATGCCCTTTAATTAATAAAAAAAGTGTTATGTGTTAATGAAAACTTTAATAGTCTGCTAAGTCTCACTCACTTGCTTTACTTATCTTTCGTTCTGTTGAGAAGTCAAAAACCATGCAGTCCAACATCATATGCATTAAATAGGATTGTCACCCCTACTACTGGCTTACCTGATGACATTACACAAAGCATAAAACCCTAGTGATAAAACAATAACTCTATCAGATGCATCAGTTTTACCACCCATCATGTTTATACCCAGTATTCTATGACTTCATACCAAGCTTCCATGTTCTTACCTGCTGACGTTTGTATGCCAAATAATCAAGATTTTCCAGATCTTTTCGAAACTTCTGGTAGGTTTTCTGTAGGTCAGATTTACTGGACACATTTCTTAAAGATTCAAATGTTCTTTGGAACTGTGATAGTAAAAAAAAAAACACCAACCAAATATCATCATTCACACAGTTGCTGTATTTTTACCTGTATTAGGATTTTATTCTACTAAATACTAATTTTATGGAGCGGTGTCACCTCTTGAGTATACCACCTTCTAGACATTCCTGCAATTTTGTTTGAAATCAATCCCAGAATTCAATACATCGTACATACACCCTGTTTAATTAAATTAAATCCTCTAACTTCATAGGTCAGACTTGCATAAGACAAAATATTAGCAATCAACACAATCTCTAAAGGTTAGTTCTTTTTCTATGCCATGTTAGAGGATGGAATATATTCATAATTTTTTTTTTCAACCAATAAAAGCGTATGCAACTTTACACAGGCCATGAACTCCCCATTCTATCA
>NW_009259424.1:1226842-1242601 GCF_000687185.1 Egretta garzetta | reverse complement strand
GGGTACTCCTTATCAAGTTAATTTACATAAGAGTAATTTGCAAGACCAGATACTCACCTTAGCCAATGTGCTCACATTCTGTATGAAAGCTGTGACAATGTAAATTATACTTTGTTACAGAGCTTACTTTTAAAATTAAAACTTCTTTCACATGTACCCTATTATTAAAAATAGTACTCATATTTTTCAAAGAGATGAACAATACCAACCCAGCTTGTAGGGAACTGTAACAGAAAGGCTAAGATTTGTGTGAAAGGAGAATGGGAGCTATAGCTTCCTTGCTACTTTCAGAAAATCATGAACCTTCTTCACTGAATTCTGTAACAACATCGGTGACAGAATATAAACACTAAGACAAAACCACAAGACTCTCTATTCTTTTCTGTTTGACTTCATTACCTTTCACCTTTTGTAGTATCTGTCGTTTTCAGATTTTCTCTCTGCTCCAGAATTGCTCCAAAAACCTTGAATTTGCAAAGCTTGCTTTCACCAATTCCCATTCCCGGGTACCCCCATTAGGTGGAAGTAATCTAATTGCAACAACTGCAAGCAAGACCTGAGTAAGGTTTAAGCTGACCAAAAGTGCTCCCTCTTTATAGTTGTGTAAGAAACTGCTCATAATATTGCTGTACAAATTCATCATATACCCTCAGCTCCAAACCATGACACTCTTCTCCACACATTACCCCAAAGCTGCTGCACCCTGTTACAGGGTTGAGTAATACAGGGAAAAGATCTCTAACAATTCCCAAACTCACTAAGTGGACATAAGCATTTTTTTTTTTTTTTTAATCATCAACATGTTAGTACAACACAGTTGTAGAATCATCCTCATCCTCCTCCTAAGGATGTACTTAATCCCATAGCTTCAATTCTTCCTTTGGCAGGAATTCTACCAGCAAGCTCACTCACTTCCTTCCCTAACATTAATAATGCATTTGCCTCTCTGGAAAGAGATATAAGAACCAACATGTGAGGATCAGTAAATACAAATCAAATGTGTAACTATAAGGGTAATATACTTCAGTAAAATAGATGGGTAATGGCCAAGACATTCACTTAGAAGAAGTCTGTCCTTAGATGCAAAGGAAAAACACTTTTTAAAATTTAACTCAAAAGTAAATAAAAAACAAACAAGCAATTTTAAGAAAACATACATATGCTCTTTTCACTGCCATCAACTCAAATATGAGTATTTGTGGAATAAGTAATGATATTAAAGGCAGTTTCTGTCTAATTTTTAAAGTAGAGTTTAATTATTACACTTCAATAATGTAACTTTGCAGCTGCACTTCACAGCATCCTTTATGGAATCACAGGAAAATTGCTTCTGCACTAGACAAGTTTGAGCTTGTTTGGTCTGAGGTAGACAAAATTCTCTCCAAGTTTAATGGGATTCCCTTAGCAAGCCTGGGAACCTCAATATGAGCCATGAAAATTAACAGCTTGTCAGCTAAACAGGAGACCAGGCCACAAAAATATGAGATTATAAACATGCAGTGCAAAGTACTTCATTGCTTATAATTCAGAGATGTGGGAGGAGACATCATTAAACAAGAAGTAGACAGTCTTATTCCTGGTAATAACAACCTTACAATCTCCGTATAAACAGAAATAGGTATGGGAGGCAGCAGATACTGCTGCTTCAGTTTGTGAATGATGTTATTTGACAAACCACATACCTTTAATGTCATTTGCCTGGGATCTAGCTAAGTCGTAAGGGTGATGTAATCAAATGGCCTGCTGCACATCCTTTACTTCATCTCCTTCTACATACTTGGTTCAGAATTAGGGTCAATGCTGCAAAAAGTCAGTCTCTTACTCAAGAACAAGGAGAAATGGCTCTTTTCTGGCTTGCCTAGAGTTGCAGAAGTGAAAGAGTATTTGTCTTTCTGAATATCAATATTATCATCTTGCATTGTGAAGGGCAACAAAATAGCACTGAATTATGTTATCCATTTGTGAACTATTTCTTTTTATTTTCGTATGGAATAATAGGAGTTGAACTAAGCATGAGGAGCAAATTTTATTTCCATTCTGACATAAGGAAGCCATTCATTAAAAAATACCTTCCTGTTTTAATAATGTACTGCTTCTTTAAAAGAATAAATTGTACTAAATGTACTATTTTAAATCAGCAGGAGATACGGTTGGAAAAAAAAACATTCAAAACCTCTTTTAAATTCCAAATACTGAACACACATACTTACGAGAAAATAGTTGCTCTCCCAGTATTTTGCTGTAATGGAATGGGCAATGTGCCTCTTTGGAGAGGTTTATGGAGAGTAGGTCACACAGCTTTTTCCATTCAGAAAATATCAAATTATTTTGCTCTCATTTTAAGGTCTGAAGACATGCATTTTTATGATAAAGCAGATACTGTTTGTTTTGCATGCATTTCCTCATTTTTGCCTCCCAAAGCAAGAGCAAGTTATAGAATAAATTTCTCTAGATCAGAATGATCTGTGTATGCTTGAGATACAAATAATTGTTGATCAGACAAGCCACTCTACATTACACTGACTTCATTACTATACTACCAATAAATAATCTGCCAAGAGAAACTGATTTTCCAAGGTTATTTTACCAGCCTAGAATTTGCCTTCCAAGATTAGCACTCATAGAAGGAAATTTCAGAGCATCACTTCCGTATTATTCTCTTAGAAGCACTGCACTTCAGTGTTAAGTGTTGCTGTAGAAGCAAAACACAGTAATAACTACTGAGAAGGAAACAATTTAGCAATGCTCTTTTTTTCCCCCGATAGGTTCAAAGAGAGTCTACTGCAATGGGATCCTAGTCACTGATTGGAGCATCCAAATAATAATTTAAAACCGATGTCTGCTTTTCTAATATCCCACCTTCCAACTTTCCCAAATAATTTTCAAACTTCGTCACCAGACATAATACAGATTTCTCAAACTCAGTTGTACTTCTGGCAACTTCATGCATTCCGTGTTAACCTATGCTACAAATTACCTTTGTATCATAGATCTCCCCAAGCTTTATGCTTACAACTTACTTCATTTGGAAAATATCTCACAACTTTACAATTATTTATTTTTACAAAAGATTAGTACATAAATCTCTTACATACTACGTATGTTAAACCAAACCAGAAAAAAATCCATCTTACTTAAAGAAAGCCTTATCCATTTAAAATAAGCCTTCCCCTTATGCCTGGGTTATGCAAAGTTTCTATAAAGCTGAGGACCAAGTGAGTCCAGATAAGTTTGCTTTCATCCCTATTTTGTCCGGGTTTGTGTAACTGACAGGATGCTGCTTATATTCTTTCTCATAATCTCAGGAATACAGACAGGCAACACTGTTGTCCAAGGCAGCTGTTCCCAGCTTCAGGAATCTTTTTCTTTTCTTAATTCATAATAAAAAAATATTATATCCTCCCTTCCCAGGTCTGTCTACCCACCCTACATACACAGTTTTCAAGAGATGTCAAAACTAGCTCCCTAGGAGTTTTAAGAGGGCAATCTATTCCCTCCCTTGCTTTCCCTCTCTCTCATTCTATCTCTTCCCCCCCCCACCCCGAGTGAGGTAGGTAAACATGATTTTCTTTGCTATTGTGAACCATGGCTCTATTAAAAAGGCAGTGGCTGAGCAGCAGGGAGGAAGGCTGTATATTTTTCTGCCCCGACACCACTAAGGGTGAGGGTCTGCTCCTACTGTACACTAAATCATGCAGATACTCTGGAAGAAACGGAAATTATCCTCTCTGAAACCTACCAAGCCTGCTTTGCTCATGGAGACCCTTCTAGGATACTAGGTAGCACACTAAACAGTGACAGACAGGAGACAGGGTACCTACGGCAGAAGCAAAACTAGGCAATTCCTGAGAAGTAGAAATTCCTGAGGGAGCTGACCCACACCTAAGTCTTAGATGTGACAGCAAAGAAAAGTTTTCAATACACATAGAGACAACACTGAAGAGTCTATTGCAGATACGAATCTCTGAGAGGTACTGAGCTAGAAATAAGACTGAAGGGAAGGCTCTACACCGCAAAGAAGCAAGGATTGGATTTGTTTTTAAACCTTTTCATTTAAGTGTGTTTTTAACCCAGAAACTGTGTTTTTCTCTTGGAAATACAGCCACTATATTCCATTTGGTTTTCTTGTGCTCTTGTAAAACAGGTTCAGGAGCCTTCAGGCTTGCTCACTTCAAAGAAATTCCGGAACAGTAGTACCTGAAGCTGGCCAATTAGTGTCCCTTCAAAGCTACGTTTCTGACTAGTAAGAAAAGGATAATGCTCTTTTTTTCAGTGATTCCCATGTTAAGACCAAAACCAGATATTATATAAACA
Source organism: Egretta garzetta (assembly GCF_000687185.1). NCBI lineage: Eukaryota > Metazoa > Chordata > Aves > Pelecaniformes > Ardeidae > Egretta > Egretta garzetta. Next base: position 1,238,287 of record NW_009259424.1, on the reverse strand, counting down.
GAACTGCAGAGACTGGGGAGTCTGTTCCTTAGCAACAGCTTGTTAAAAGAGAGTCATTAAGAATATGGCTGTTTCAAGGGAAGCCCTGGGGGTTGTAAAGCCACAAGTCATTAGGGAGTTACAAAGCGGCCGTCAAGAGGCCACTATACCAAGAACAGAAGTGGATCCAGGTTGCGGTTGAACTCGAAAAGATGTTCACTTTGAAAAGCACAACTCTTAAAAGTAATTCTTTAAGAGCTGCTTTTCCTTTGTCATTTATTGCCCATTACAGACTGCCACAGAATTTGCAGGGTGCCACGATAAACACTGTAGTCCTGATTACAAACAACTGCATCCCACCTGGCATATACTGACCTCAGATTGGTAGCGAGAGTCCATTTCTGATGGTTGATGAAAAAATATATATGAGTATGAACTAAAGGAGAAGCTAGATCCTCTCCCAAAGACTCCTGTCATCATCATCTCCACATCCCTTATTTTCAGAGATTTCTCTTGCCATGGGAGTGACCCACGCCCACCAAAGGGAAGCTGGGGAAGATTCTGATCATTTTCTGTTTCACAACCTGGCCCTGCACCCCCAGGGTAGCCTACATTCTTTTTTGCCCTTTTTCCATTTTTTAACGTTTCACTGCATGATACCACAATACCAAAACAGTCAGAAGGTAATGCGGTGAGCAAGTCAAATTTTAATTTAAGCAGAGCTACATGAATCAAATGAAATACCTAAATCCAAAGCGTAAGTAAGCCTGAGATGACTTACCTCTCTTCTTTTATGTAACCATACTGTTTTTCTCCTGCTCAAAACATTTTTAATGCTGATGAATACTCTGCAGGGAAGGGAGGAACAGACAGCACTAAGCCCACAGGGCCCAAGTTCACAAGTTGCTTCTTATCTGTAGCCATTCTCTTTTTTTTTTTCCTAGCAAGAGTTTTAAATAACTCTAAGCAAGCATTTTATAAAGATCACGCTGTCTGAGGCGTTCATGAAAAATATGAAGACTTGCACGGTAAATCTGCGAGCATGACAAGAAGGGAAAAAAGGCAGATAAAACATGTTGGCTCAGCATGATTTGAAATAGATTAGGAAAAGACAGACTGCCAATGTGCTTTGAATGAAATTCTAAGAACTTGTTACCTTCTTGCAGTTCTCCTCTGATCAATAAATTCAAGCAATTCCATTAGTCTATTAATTCACTTAATTAAATAATATCGAGCAATACTAACCATAATGAATGAGGCTAGTAATACAGCTCTGAATCAAAGAGTGCAATACATGATATAACCCTTCATCTGACTACATTTTTTCACACTCAGTTTTTTGACTAGAGACTTCAAATTCTAAACCGAGTATGGAAACTCAGATACGGACAGCTATTTATTCAAACTCTTCTCTGTTTAAAAAAATTTAAGTTGTTTAAAGAAGCAAAACCTTTCTTGTCAGTATGATGTACTTTATTTTCCCAGTCAACTGGGAATGAGCTCGCTGCTCACACCGCACCATCATACTCTTACAAGGCGGTAAATTCCACAAACGGCTAGAAGTGTAGTGTGCAGAATATGATCAGTCACTGAGAATTTGTACTGGCTTCTAATATGCATTATTTGATACACACTTTGCTGGCTGAAGATTCTATAGAATCCATGAAACAACAAAAATTCTCTCCACTTCATTAGTGAAGTTTCAAAAAAGTTAATCTCATGTTCACAAAGGTATGGTTTGGGACATTTGGAGTAAAATTCCTGCCAGGTTTATCAAATTCTTCCAAATAGACTGACCTGTTATTTCTAGTTTAAAAGTTGCATTTCGATACCTTTGTATCCAAAAAAAAAAAAAAAAAAACCCTAAAAACTCTCAGTATTTTCAGCATTATATAAAGATTTTATTACACAGAAGTGAAATACAGCCCAAAGTCTAAAATACACAGAAAACAATACTCTTATAGACTACACAAACTGAAAGGATGTAGTTGAGGTTCACGTTTTTTCCTAGGTATACTTAGAATGGCAGATGTGACAGGAAACACTGGATGAGGCTTTATATGACAGCTAGGCACATTGTCATTGTTTCCTTTCTATTTTTTTTCACATATTATAGAGGAAATTAAAGTTTAATGATCCAGACTGCATTCTGTCAGTAGAAGTAAGTATGGTTTCTAATGTTTTGAATGTCAGTGTTGGAATTATCCAGCTTTACTGAGTGAGCAAGACTAAAAACTTTCAGCACTTTTTGATAAATGTGTTTGAAAAGTATTAGATACATAAATACCATACATTAAATACTTCCATATTGAATAAGGTCTGATTAATACTCTAAAGCGTTCTTTGATGACGCTGGACCACTTCCCTTCATTTTACACATACAAACAAAAAATGATCCTTGGTTAGAATTTTCATTTCATTTACTATTACTTCGAGGGGGGGTTCATTTTTAAAATTAATTTTGGCTCAGTCCTTTAAATTTCTTCATTTTATTCTACGATGATTATAGAGCTCAGTTATGGAAATAAAGGGCAATGAAATTCCTCATCTCTTAAATGATTAATAACAGCTGTAACAGCCATGGTTTTTGTGAAGAAGAGGATAAAATGGTAGAAGTATTAAAATTTTAGATGAAGTTCAAAGAAAAACTGCTAATGAAAGAGAGTTGATTTTCAACTCATACGAGCATGCAAACGTCGAGATTATTAAAGCTGATATAGCAAAGACAAGGTCCACTTTCTATGCTGCACCCCCTGCATGAATACAATGTCTTTTTGTTGGAGCAAGTCCACAACTGAAGAAAAACTGAATTCCTAAGGGAGTTTTAAATTATAATAAATGTGAAGGACTTTGAAAAGAGCAAAGTTGAGACTCATTAAAGCATTTAATTGCATTTAAATCTGGCTAAGTTAGTCATTACCAAAAGTTGTTATAATTTGAAGGTTGTTCAGTAGCATATGCTGAAATTACTCTATCTTCTAAGTCTATTTCCTAATTAGATGCCAACATAAAAAGACACCATTACAGTTAGTACCACTGTTGGCAAGTTCAACAGCCAGGGCAGAGACTAAATAAATATGGAAAAAGTACCACCTTCCTCTAAGAACTAGGGTGAGTCTTTTTACATAGGCATAGTATTATGCCACACTAATTTACTGTGAGTTAATTGAAGAATTAAGTTCTCACTCCTATTAAGAGAACTAAATTAAAGTATGGAAGAAGAAGAAAACTTAATTGCATTCTTTGCAGTGTTGGAGTTTTTCTTGAATGATTCTTTGCATTCTTGTATGATTTTCAGTTACTGTTTGTTTTCCTTTTCAAATGGAAATCATGAAGTGAATTACACAGTTCTTTAGAAATACTGAAACTCTAGGAAAGGAAACTACCCAATTTTAGTGCTCTCATGTAAAACATACCGAAAACATTTTAGAAGAGTGCATCTAGGGTTATGAAAATACGTATGCAAAAATGTAATAGCCTACCAATAAAAAATATCATCATTTAAGAAAATTTTCCACAAGCAGTACAAAAGACATAGACCACTCCTCTTACAGCTGATAACTTTCATAAATACAGAACAACACAGAAGCTTCTGCAAATCAGTTTTCATTTAGCCTGTACTGCATCTCCAACAATTGTCAACATTGGATGTTTCAAACACAGCACTGAAACCCACACAACATTGTCTGATTAGGAAATACTGTTCCTACTCTGATTGGGAGCTAAATTTTCATTCCCCTGTCCTCACCAAACTGAACTCGCTTCACAATGGTCCCCTTTAAGTCAGCGGATCCTCTTGTGGGATGAGGCATTATTAGAGGTGGCACTGATTATTCACCTCTGCCCTGAAACATTAAGAAGTCAACAGAACTTTGAATTTTTATCAGTCTGTCACACATTACTGAAGATATTAGGGAAAAAAAGGAAACAAAAATTCCTTGCTCTTCCCAGCACAGATGCACACCAGATTAAACAGGGTAAGTATCCAGAGAAGAAACTCAGTAAACTCATTTTTGTGGTCAGACACATGATGCTGGGAAGATTAAAATCACACTGCTAAAAAAAAAAAAAAAAGGAAGCCTGCTCACATGGGACACTACAGCTGACATTAAAGGAACTCAAGTTTATGTAGACAGGAAAGTATTTTGACGTTGAACACCAGAAGTGTGGACATTTTGCCTAATTCAATGGGAATACAAGAATGAAGCCATCCCTTCTGATTAAAGAGACCCAAGTGGAAAAAAAGGTGATCAAACCACAGCACTATTGTGATACACACTTCCAAAACACATTATTCCCTTGAGTGGAAAAATTAAGTGGCTTTTAGAGAATATTTTCTACTGCACATTTTTTAAAGCTTTGTATACATCAGAACTTTCTAGTCTTCTGTCTGCAGTGCACGGATATATAGCTGGAGCTGGGGAGTTGCTGGAGGCACCTCTCGCACATCTCCTCCCTTAGCTGATCTCTCTCACAAACTGACTTGAATACAGAGATAGACCCTTATCTACTCAGTTCTTTCCCTCCATAAATACCTACATAAAATTCCACCTCTAAGATTCTCTACAGATAAATTATTCCCTAGTATTGACACAAATATCATGAAGGTTGCATGCATAAAAAGCTATAGAAGTACAACAATTCAAGTAAGAAAATATGAAATAAGAAATAAAAGGACGTTAAAATATAATTGTACAGATAACCATCTGCTTCCCCAGATTAAATATATCGAGTTAGAAGTAGAAGCCTTTTTTTTTTTGGTACATTCTACAAACCTCATCTAGAATCTACAGTTTTACCAATTGCCAAGGTGTTACTTGCATGAGGTATGCAACTTCCAAGTACAAAAAGAATTTTCAAGGCAGAAAGAACCATCAGCAGACACTTCTTTGGCTAAAGGGAGTCTGACCTAAGTCAAATTCTACTCACCACAGTTAAATGTTCCAGTAAGTATGCCACATCAACCATGTCCGCCAGAATTAGAAGCCTTGTGACAGCTGCAAGCAGAGATCGTGCTGCTTGGACAACAGCCTGCCTCTTAGGCAGATAGCAGGGATCACTGGTAAATGCCTCTGCTGATACCTTTAAGGCTTGACCTGCAAAATGAAGACATAAATTCCCTCAGGCTATATTGAAACATACAGGAAAAAAAAAATAGTTAAAACTCAAGCAGTTATTTGGCAAGTCACAAGTATTGCCAATGAATTTGGCATCTCCTTGTTGCCCTAATGCCTTGAAGTGAAGGTCAGTTATTATAGATCATGCAGAATGTTCCATATTTTGAATTATGCTCTCTTTCTGTTCTTCTGAATCATTTAATTCTGAAATAATTCCCTTGGCAACCACACCGTTACTTTTAGCTGTACGCAACAAGGCTAGGGGCTCCATGTTAAACTTTTCTAGTCACTGCTTTTTATATTACTATGTACTTTGCTGTCCTTGCTATTAAATAATTCCTGGTCACAGAAGGGAATCAAATATTGTTCTCATTATAAATGTAAGTTAATGGAATGAAAATCTCATACACTCAAACATCTGACTCCAACATAAAATACGATATACCTATGCAACGGTGCTAGTACCTGTGCCAGTAGACAACAATATGCTGCTCTTCAACATCAAGTTTTGCAAATGAAATTTAACAATTAGAAAAATGATGACCAACACCCAAGTTTACTTTCAGCAGTCTGTCACCTAGACTTACTCTGAGAAAAAAAAATTCCATTAAACTCATTTCTAAAAGCGTTTCAAAGTCTATTATCACGTGAGGAGCTTTGCTAGTGATGGCACAACCTTGAGAGAACTCACTCTACACAGAGTAGCACTGAAAAACTCCTGTCACACAAGCACAAACTGCTAAAATAAACGTTTGACCCATTAAACTCTCTGTATCAGTTTGGAAACCAAAGATGGATCAAAAGTCACAAAAATTAATCATTTTGGTTGTGCTAAAATTAGGAAAATTAATAAATGTAGCTATTCAAAGACTACATATTCATTAAACCAGCCCTTTGTTGACAACTGCCTTAAGCATGTCCTAGAGTTTGGGTGCAACAGTAAAGAAAAATATGGCACTCAAAATTTGATATTGCCCCAGAGTTAAATCCTTTATTATGCAATATTCTTTCTACCTATACCTAAATTACCTAAGTCCTGGTATAAGAATGGGGTACATTTCTCCAAGCAGTCATTTGATTCACAGAGGTTTTCTACATAGAAAGGGAGAGTGCAGGAACATGTAATTTTTGTTTAATTTTGCTACATAAATTCTGACCAAGAGTAAGGAGAGAATATTGCCTTCTGAAACAAAATTCACAGTACCCTTAGCACTGTGTAGCTTCACTCAAAAGCAAGAAGTGTGGAGAGGCCTCATGCAGGAACGTTATTAGCACATCTACTTCAGAGGATCTGGTAGTAAAGTCAAAGCTAAAGTCATGCAAAGAGTTTTGCTACCTGAACCAAGTATGTGTTTTTATAAGCTTTGGAGTTCTCAAATCAAAAAAATAGACAACAAGGTTTGTATGAAATACATACAATCAGTAAGTAACGCATATTCATAGAAATAGATACAAACAGAAGGGACTGTAATTACATACATATAGGCTCTTATGTGCTCCCTGAATCAGAATTGAGCGAGAACTATTCAAGTGCACCAGAGTTTGCCAGGCTAGTGCTATATGTGACTTCATTTCTGTAGATTCAGAGAAAAAACAAGTTTTACTGCTCTTACTAGAAACTGCATTTGAGAAAAATATTGAGCAAAGACTACAGAAATAAACCTACCAATTACTACAGAGTCCCCATACCAGCACCTGAGATAGTACTGGCCTGATTCTCTGAATGCTGAATACTGCCAACATGCTGAAACTCATCAGTTCTCCAGTGTCCTGGTTTTGGCTGGGATAGAGTTAATTTTTCTTCCTAGTAGCTGGCATAGTGCTGTGTTTTGGATTTAGTATGAGAATAATGTTGATAACACAATGATGGTTTAGTTGTTGCTAAGTAGTGCTTACACTAGTCAAGGACTTTTCAGCTGCTCTGCTCTGCCAGCGAGAAGCTGGGAAGGGGCACAGACAGGACAGCTGACCCCAACTGGCCCAGGGGCTATTCCATGCCATAGGATGTCATGCTCAGTATATAAACCAGGGGGAATTGGCCAGGGGGCAGCAATCACTGCTCAGGGACTCATTGGTCAGCAGGTGGTGAGCGACTGCATTGTGCATCGCTGTTTTATATTTTCTTTTATCATTAATATTATTTTCCCTTACTTTTCTATCCTATTAGACTGTCTTTATCTCAACCTACAAATTTAATTTTTCTTTCCCAAATCTCTCCCCCAGCCCACTGGGGAGTGAGCAAACAGCTGTGTGGTGTTTAGCTGCCTGCTGGGTTAAACCACAATATTCAGGAACACCCATCTTGAATAGTGCTCTCTGGTTTTCTCTTGGATTTCTTGAAGTGTTTGTGCAAATCATGCTTAGCAAACTCCATAAATAAATAAAAATCACACTGATATGAGATCTGGTTCTAGCACCTGCTACATCACAAAACAGTGAAAGTAAAAAAAAAAATACCAGTTTCTTGCGCTCAGAACTTCTCTCTACTAGTTGGCATGATAACGCACCATAGCTGAGCACATTGCAACAAACAAAACTACAGGAAATAAAAATCAAATATTAATCAGAACCACTGATTTTTAAGGTTTGTTATTTCCCCATCTGCAATGGACAGAAACACCTCTCCAGCTGAGTTCTGTTTTCAGTACCGGAAGAAGTTTCAAAGCACTGATTTGAGCCTAGGAATCCTGGATGGAGGGGCTGAAGTAAATGGAGAGAGAAAATCCTGCGTACATGCACACATATCCCATATGTTAATAAATTAATAGCAATTTGGGAAGCTTTAGTATGAATTTAAGAAACTAAATCTGGAAATTCATTGTGCCTTAATAAGGACATGTGAAACAGAGTGCATAGGCACTATCATAAAACTAAAATCCTTGCCCTTTCATTTCTCTTATGACTTCAAACAGAAAGAAAACTTTCCAAATTTCTGAGAACAAGCAATGTCAATGAATAACCTGACAAACATAGTATTTAACTACCATCTCTTTGTCTTGCCAATTACTGGTTTTGAATATCTTAAATTTGACATGTTATCTTTCAGGCCATAAAAGTAAAAGTTAACATCATATGGTTTTTACATATTTGGAATGCGTACACTGCAGTATTAATTCAGACCATTATAACTGTCAGATTCTTAAAAACATTTGCACAAAACCAAGAAGCTGACACATGCAATGTCTTAATAAGACAAGAAAGCATAAAACAACGGAAAGTTTTTCTGCAGTTAAGATAGAAGAGTGTAGAGCTGTCCAGCTTGGTCCCTCGGGATTCATTATAACAAATACTGACTAAATCATCAGGGAAATGCTGTTTCCCAAGACAATAAAATTATCATAATCACTGGGCACCTGGTAACTTTTGAACTTTCTAACCAACTTCAATAAAATCTTTACAAAGGGGAAGATATTGAAAGTTAGCTAACTACTTTTCCATGAAAATAGGAAATCAGGAAAGAGACCAAGTTAAAGCTCAGTGATGGCAAGCTGGGGCTGGCAGTAAAAGTTCACCTACTACTAAGCTTCAAAGAATCTTGAAGTGTTTTTATTGAGGAAGTGTTGAGAAGCAAATTTGAAGGAAGACAGGTTCTCGTTATTCCACTATTTAAAAAAAAAAAAAAAAAAAACCAAAAACCAAGGGTCAGTCTATATAAGACATACAGAACATCTGAAGTGTTTATAAGGAGAGGAAGAAAACAGCACACAGTATTCTACTACCTGTTATTTATTAGCATTTACTTACAAGATAAGTGAACAGACCAGATTCACTACTATTTTTGCAGTGGTTTGTGCCATCCAAGCAAAAGCAAAGCAGCTGTTAATTTATTTTAACTCAGCAATTCAAGCCAGAATTGCAAATAGGTTTGTAGCCCAAGATAAACGTGGTCTGTCAACCTCACATACTTCCCAGGATAAAAAGATAAGTAGCAAGTCAACTTGGTGACCTTTGGCGAACTCACAACTTCTTGGGCACAGAATCATCTGCTGCTCAGAAGAACTTCTGTTGAAAACTAGTTAAGTCTGGAGAAACTGAGAAGAGAATTCATGAAAGGAAGGCAATAAGAAAATAGAAATGGTTACTTTGAGAGGGAAATTTGTTGGGGGGGAGGGAGAGAGAAATAACCAACCAGAGGAAGACTGTGTAGAATCCTCAGTCCTGTGGTTCAGCTCTCTGTGATCCAAGGCCTAGATTGGTGTGGTACCACTGCGTGACTTTAGCTGAGAATATTTTTGGTAAGGTGCAAGAAAGTATGTTAGCTAACATCACACAAGATAAGTAAAAACACAGGCAGAAGTGGAGTTGTAAAGACAGCAGCAACTGACAGTCAAAGAATCTAAGAGGAAAAAATACTGTCATGAAAAGTTAGAAACCTTAGGCAAAAAGACCCAGGAATTTGCAAGGTAACAACTCTGTAAAACTGAGCCACAGTTCCAAAAGAGCACCAGAAGCCAACATTTTCCCACATGACTGACAACTGTCTGGTCAGCATTACTGGGGGTAACAAATACACTAACACTTTGCTCAGTCAGGCATTAGCTTTAGCTATCTATTGTATTTGTTAGCCACTAACCAACTGCTTTTTATTTTTCAAGTTCCGTATATCCTGCTAAGTAGAACCTCTTTGTACACAGTAAAAACTGGCCAAACAAAACTGACCAGAAAAGCAGAGCTACAGATTAAAAAGGAACTGGTTGGTTAGGAAGGAGTGAAAGTACTCAGCTGGGAGAAGCCCACACAGGAGTGAATGGTGAGCCTACGAGATAATAACCAAATGGATCAGGAGAGGAGTGAGATATAGCTTAGCTGAGGATAGGAGACAATTCTATTACCAGGAATATTTAATAAAAATTGGGAACAAAAAAGGTAATCTGACAGCACAGTGGCTCTCAGGAAACCTCTAGTGTAATGTTTCCCCCACCCACAAACACAAGGCTGAACTGTATGTTCACAGGCCCCACATGTTATTATTTGCCCAGGTCTCTGTTACTGTGCCTTCCAAAAGAGAATGGCCGTATGGGTTTGGGTGTCCTTCAAGCACCTCAGACACTTCAAAACCTCAAATAGTCCTAAAATCTGAAAATAGTACCATTTCAACACTGATATCTTCTGGGTACTTGAGCCACAAAGATGGTTAAAGTACTAGAGCACCTCTCATATAAGGAAAGGCCAAGAGAGCTAGGACTGTTCAGGCGAGAGAAGAGAAAGCTCAGAGGGATCTTACCAGTATTTATAAACACCTGAAGGGAGGGTACAAAGAAGATGGAGCCAGACTCTTTTTAGGGGTGCCCAGTGACAGACTCAGAGGCAATGGACACAAACTGACACATAAGAGGTTCCACCTAAATATCATAAATCATTTTTCTCACTGTGAGAGTGAGCAGTGGCACAAGGCTGACCAGGAAGATCGTGGAGTCTCCATCCTTGGAAATATTTCAGAAGATGACTGGACATGCTCCTGGGCAGACTGGTGGACCTGCCTGAGCTGGGGGCTTAGACTAGCTGACCTCTAGAGGTCCCCTCCAACCTCAACCATTCTGTGATTCTGTGAGTGAGTGTGTGAGCAAAGACAAGACGGAAGGGTCTGAAATATGACCAGCCCCTTAGAAATGAGTTGGACATAAGCTGGGATGGCCAGATGAACAAGTATAAAATCGTGACCCTAAAATAGAGCTATGAGATGCAGCCTAGGCAGATAGGAATTATGAGTACAAGCAGCAGAAAATGACAGCTCCAAAACCAGCACAATGTTAGAACTTGCTTAAAATGCAGTAGACAGCATGACAGTTCAATGCGATTTCATCCATTTTATTGTAATTCCCATCAAGTGGATATTCTTCCATAATTACATTTATCACAAACAATGAAACATGAAAGACAGTTCCCTTTTAGTGGCACAAATAGGGAAGCAGAAAGATGGGAGTATTCATAGTATTTCAATTATTTTAGACATTCAAATGAGAAGCAATTCAAAGAACGAAAGTCAGGATAAATCATAACTACATAATTATTGGAAGCAGATACTTCCAAGACTCTATTCAGCACACACAGATAGATGACTCCCAAAGTAAATGGTGTTACTACCATTAGCTGATCAGCTACTGCCTGCTACTGTCAAATGACGGCTACTTATGGATGCGCTTACAAAAATCTATGCTCCGGCATAGGGAAAGGTAAAAACACAGGTCAGCCACGGGTAATTTTAAAAAAAGCCAGAGGATCCATGCACTTTATCCAGCACCAAAAATACCAAAAAATTTACATGAAAATTCCTTTACAAACAAGTCAATGTAAGCCTGTTGGCAAATCTGCTATTGGCAAATAGCTGGCAAAAGGTACACGCTGCTGC
>NW_009259424.1:1200314-1226579 GCF_000687185.1 Egretta garzetta | reverse complement strand
GGGCCCCCCAGCCGATGGCAGGCAATCTGCCTGTACAGACACTCACGGTAATACCACTAACTGCAGTCACTGAGCACCCCTCAGAGACAATGTTCAAGATCACACTCAGGCAACAGCTAAATGTTCTGTATTGTTTTAGGCAACACCATGAAAATTATGCTTTCTTCTTTTATTTCTTTGAATAAGTTTTCTTTCTCCTACTAAATCCTATCTAAGCATCACATTTCTCTCTCTATTTGTTTTTACATCTGGCTTTCTCCGCTCATTTTTTTTAACTGCAGCAGTGTGAAATCCATGTGGAATGCAGTGAATTTTACACCATTCTTGTGTCCTCCCACAAGGAAATATTGTTGCCAAGAAAGTCCTGTCACCCACTCCTGTGAACTGCACCCTTAGAGGCTGGTGGATTTACAGTTCCAGAGAAACACAGTTGTCAAAGGGAGCCCATTGACTAAGGGAGGGAGGGAGGTACCAGAGTCAGTAAAAAGAGAAGATTTCCAACATTCTGGTCTCAAGCTTGAGAGAAAAAATAAAAATCAACGGTTTATACCAATAACAGAAAACTTATAAACCGATTTACATTAGTATTTGCAACAAAGTTCTGTAGGCATGAACTAACAGATAAGCAGAATCAGTCCCAGAGAAGGTTGGGAGTCAATGTCACATCAGAGCACAAAACAACCTACCCTTTCTAAAAACAAGAGATTAAACAATACTAGCCACTAGTATAATCACCTGTTCTGCTCCCACAAAAACCATCTCTGTCTGCTATGGCAAATAAAGGATTCTGCTTCAGCCAGCCAGCTGGAAGTGACACTATCAGTGTCAGGGCAAAGCAGATTGATACCTCCTGCATGTTGCTAGTATTCAGTACCATGGTAACTCAGATTCTCACAATAGCTTTCTGTAGATGTTACAGGACATTTTTGTCCTGCCACACAGGCTCTTACCCCACTCAGATACCACTGTATTCTGTTGCAATGCAATTATTTCACTACTGCCTACCAGGAAGTTCCACTTCCAAATCTCATGCAGTTCTTCCTAATGTGTAATCAGAGCCACCACACCCCCCCTTTGTGCCTTACACCCATCTCTTCATTCCCCCTTTCCCACTCAGAGACACCTGATCCAGTGATGGTGATGTCAGAAGCTTTTCTACAAAGAATCTGTTCTTGGTTTGATGAAAAGGCTGTACAGCACAGATTATTTTAAGACACTTGGATATCTAAATTCTGTCTCCCAGAAATAAAGTCCCTTAGATGCAGAGCATACACATGTACCTCAATGCAGAATGAGAAAGCTAAGCTCATCTTTAAGATTTTTTGGGAGGGGACAAGTAAGAACATAGTCTAATACAATAGATCAGTATTCCCTTCCTTTAGTAAATAACCCTCCAGTACACTCCCCATTTCTTGCCAGTGAATGGTGTTTCTTCCCATGCCATCAAAGCCTTGCCTCCCCTAGTTAATGTCAAAAGACATTAAATATGGACATTGGGAATATAAAATTATTTTTTCTAATTTCCTTTTAAAGAGTAACTGAAGTCTCAAAATGTAACTCCGGCAAGTAACTTGCTTTCAATTCACTGTTACGTGTGATGAAAGGCTTATCTAAGAACACACTTGAGCATGATAACAGCTAAACACATGAAACACTGACACTGCAATAGATAGAAACAACACAGACAACAACTGTTGTGTTTCTGACCATATATAGTCAGTAAGCAATGGCAATAAATACCAAACATTTTAGCTATGCCTGTACAACTGTTTGAAAACTATAAGCAATCACACCTTAACATAAATGCAAAAAATCATTATCCTTAGTATAATGCTAGACTTTAATGCAAATTCCTAAGATGTTTCCCCACACAGACTACATCACTGTTTGTCTTAAAATTGATTAAATATCAGAATCAAGACATTAATTATAGTCTGATGTTTAGTGTCAGGGCATTCATGGTTGAACAATGCTTCTTATTCCTTGGTACAGGGGTCAGTTATTTTACCATTAACTGACAGCACGTTGAGTCAGAAGGCAATTTTTGAAATGCTGTATACATGAAATCTGGCAGTACAAATTTTTCAAAATATTTATATTTGGGTTTATTACACTATTTTAGAATAAAAATATGTATACGAGTCCCCTTTTACAAAGCTTCACCAAACCAGCTCAACAGGAAAACTTGGCAGTTCCTCAGTTACTAGGAGAGTGGATTTCTGGGTGATGCACAGAGTCCACCACCCAGAGACCTGCCTGGTGACTTATTTGGTAGAGTTCTAGAAGAAGGTGAATCAAGATGTGGATAGAGATAGGCCTTAAAAAGTAATTTCTCAAGAGGAAACTCAAAGAAAAATGCAAAGGACCTCTGTATTAAAATTGATCAGCTCCAAGACTATAAATCTTCAGTAAAATTTCGCAGATGTCAAAGGAAGCAGAAACTAGATTTATCCAGAGAACATGGCTGCCATCCATTATAGCAACACTTCCTTTCAGATGTCACTAACAGAACTCAACTGAATTTGAAACCAAAGTCTCATCTACTGATAGTGTTTATCAAGATTGAACTGTAGTCAGTGAAGCCATATACATGCCCCCATTTCTGAAGACATTAGATGAGTCACTAATGCATCACATGAATTAAATACAACAAATCTTCTATTTATCTTATCCTCACTGTTCACTTTTATCCTATTAATTTGCCCCTTTACTCCCCAAAACATTATTATGAACATGATTATCAGCAGCAGCTTGAACAAAGTCTATCACTCCTCTGAAAGGAACCCCTATTAATGAGCTCCAAAAGTAACAAAGTAGCATTTTAACACTGGCAACTTGCATTCAAAGGAAATAAGCATTTAATTCTCATCTCACAGTCTTCAATTCAACAAGCTCAGTGAGTGACACAAGCTAAAATGAGAGAAGAGGTGAAAGAATATTTATTCTTTCCAGATGTTGGTGTGCATATTTGGTCTGATAGTTTGGCTCACATCTGAGTGAAATCATCTAGAGTATTGTTTCAGAATTCCACTACACAGTAAATACAAGCTGTAGCCACATGCAAAAATTGATAATTTATTTGAGAGCATAGTAGTAAAAATACCCGCCAGTCATCACAGAAAAATATGCCCACAGAAAATTAAATACTATATGCTATGACATGCATGGCATGCAAGCACAGTTTACCAGAATTTATGACCCACATCCTTTCAAAGAGCTTGAAGCAAATAACATGAGACATTTAACAGCAGCAGAATGTGACTTGAATAACAGGCAATGAAGTTACATATGATGTGGCATACCACAAATCAAAAAAAAAAAAAAAATACACAGCTTCAAAGGACTAAAAATATCTGCAAAATTAACAAACTGCTATTTATTTTACAATTGTTCACCAACTTCCTAAAATTAACTTCTGCAGTTTGGCAAATCCTTGGAGGAAGATTGGCTGTGAACACTCAATTTGTCATTGCATAATGATAGGTGATAACATGGACTTAACTTTCTTTTAAAATGTATGAGGTATATATAATCTACTTTATGTATTATTTATTTTTGTAGTTATCTCTGGTCTTGGCTAAGAATCAATAAATAAATTGAAAATGTGAGATATTTTTATATTATCTTGTAAAAAAATCAATATAGAACTATATATGCCCCTTTACTCCCCAAAACATTATTATGAACATGATTATCAGCAGCAGCTTGAACAAAGTCTATCACTCCTCTGAAAGGAACCCCTATTAATGAGCTCCAAAAGTAACAAAGTAGCATTTTAACACTGGCAACTTGCATTCAAAGGAAATAAGCATTTAATTCTCATCTCACAGTCTTCAATTCAACAAGCTCAGTGAGTGACACAAGCTAAAATGAGAGAAGAGGTGAAAGAATATTTATTCTTTCCAGATGTTGGTGTGCATATTTGGTCTGATAGTTTGGCTCACATCTGAGTGAAATCATCTAGAGTATTGTTTCAGAATTCCACTACACAGTAAATACAAGCTGTAGCCACATGCAAAAATTGATAATTTATTTGAGAGCATAGTAGTAAAAATACCCGCCAGTCATCACAGAAAAATATGCCCACAGAAAATTAAATACTATATGCTATGACATGCATGGCATGCAAGCACAGTTTACCAGAATTTATGACCCACATCCTTTCAAAGAGCTTGAAGCAAATAACATGAGACATTTAACAGCAGCAGAATGTGACTTGAATAACAGGCAATGAAGTTACATATGATGTGGCATCCCAAAAATAAAAAAAAAAAAAAAATACACAGCTTCAAAGGACTAAAAATATCTGCAAAATTAACAAACTGCTATTTATTTTACAATTGTTCACCAACTTCCTAAAATTAACTTCTGCAGTTTGGCAAATCCTTGGAGGAAGATTGGCTGTGAACACTCAATTTGTCATTGCATAATGATAGGTGATAACATGGACTTAACTTTCTTTTAAAATGTATGAGGTATATATAATCTACTTTATGTATTATTTATTTTTGTAGTTATCTCTGGTCTTGGCTAAGAATCAATAAATAAATTGAAAATGTGAAATATTTTTATATTATCTTGTAAAAAAATCAATATAGAACTATATATTTTATTCTTGTCTTGTGTTATTGGCCTGGAATGGATGAGCTAACATTTTAAGAGTACTCCAAAATGAATGATTTTTTTTTAAAGCCTCAGCTGATCAGTGTGACAGATAACAATGATATTGCTGGTCATAACGCTTTTAATCACAAAGGACCTTAAGGTATCTCAGACACCACATGCATATATCAAACTCTAAAATGCAGCCATCTCTGGATCCAGAGGAAGCCAGTAGCTAGTAATCACTACCCTGAACAACAGCGGAGACTCAGAAACCATCCCAGCTGCACATGTAGGAAGACAAAATAAAAAAAAAAAAAACCACCAACAAAAAAAATCCTGATTAAGTTGCAACTTTAGTAAGAGCAGGGTGATATGAAGATTTGATGTAAATTGCTAACAACACAGTCCTTCAGGCACAAGTTGCCACATGGCATAAGAACACACACCACACTGCTCAGCAGTGAAAAGGCAGCTGAAGCCCACTTTGCCCCTTGATAAAACCAAGCCTGGTTGCTAGCCCATTCAGTAACATGGCCTGGCAATAACTTTATGAAAACCATTGTTCATGAGAACCATTGTTCTTTGCTTGTCTGCTCCCACTTGTTTGGGAAAGCTTTCATCAGACCCTCTTAATCTGATTCCAGGCAACCCTTGGGTACCATTTTTGTTTACAAAATTCACAGAGCACTGATGAAAGGACATAATTCTCAAATGACCAGGCACTGAAAGCATTACTCTTCTGCCCTCTTTCTCCTCTGAAACCTTCTCCTGAACCAATTCTCAGGGTTGATTTCTGCAGGAACACATTTTGGATGTCTGTCATCCGGCTTATTACTATTTGAGCCTGGCCTTCATATTCACCCAATAGGCCCTGATTGTCCATGGGGAGAGTAAAAAATCAACAAAGCAACAAAGAGCCTGAAAGAAAGCGACTAATACAGCATTCTCAGCAGATCATAAATTTAACAGCAGTTAAATGGGAGTCTGGCTGGAAATGCAGAGACAGGTCATAAGGAAATGGAATACGGCAAAACTCACCAAAGATGAGCTGCTCTATCATGAGGTCATGACTCTTACAGTAGGTTAAAAAATCCATCTTCCTCCTATGGAAGTCTCAAAGCATACCTCCAAACAGGACTATTACACCTTCCCAAATTAAGTCCTTACTACTGCACAAAAGAGGGAAGATTTCTTTCTTAAATTTGTAACCAAAATGCCTTAATCGCAGATTCAGGTAAACAGTTCTTTTCAAGAAGAGCATTAAAGCATGCATTAACTTAAACTTGTGTTTAACAGCCACTGAAATTCACATGTCTTCATTGAGGAAAAAAAAAAAAAAAACACAAAACAAAACACTTCCACTGTGCTTTTCTACAATGTGACCCAGCTTGCACACTTTACCTCCTTGTAAGCGGTATCTGAGAACATACTATTGGACAACTCAAAGTTCAGACATTTACTCATCAAAAAATCTTTCACATGGATATCCTAGCTTCACTTTGATGCCAGTCTCACACGGTTAAACTAATTCCTCGTGGTGCCTAAATTATTTGTCATATACTTACTCTCTTTCCGGACATCAGCGAGTGCTGCATGAAGTTCCTCTTTAAAGACAATTGCTTCCTTGGCAATTTTTTCTCCCTTATCCAACAGATTCCAAGTGGCTTCTTCCACAGAAGCTATCAAGACACGAGCTCTTTTGGAACGGCCCTTTTTCTTACTAGAAGGATTCTGTGGACAGTTCACTAGTGTTGTAACCTACATTTAAAAGGAACAAAAAAGACAATAGCAGTTTAAGTTCTATAAGTTAATTTATATTGTTCTCAATTTTTTTAAAAAAAATCAAATTAATATAGTTGAGAAAAAGCAATGCGATTCCCCTGGCTTTAGAGAGAGACAGGCAACCTAAGCATACATACTGAGAATGGGCAAAACTATTGTAGCAAGTTTGACAGATAATTTTACTTAATATGCCTCATCTTTGTATTCTTCCTTCTGCATGATCAAAGCAAAGTCAATAGAAATCTCACTGTCATGTTAATCCCGATGCAAACTCCTGATGCTGTGTATTTTAAAATTTCCTCATGATAAAAAAAAAAAAACTACTCAGGCTACCTAGGGAGGCTTCAGCCAAGGCAGGAATTATAATCAGTGCTGAATCTTCCCATACTTCCAGCTTAAATCTTCCAAGTTATCTGGTAGGTTTACTATAGCTTTGTCCAAATTACATTTTTTAACAATGCACTTAAACATTCATAAAGAACTTATTTTTAAATAGCATCCCACTCCACATTCCTCATCATCTGAGCACAGCCTCCACACTCCAACAGAACGTTTCTAACAGACTAATCTCTAAGGCATTGCTTGAGCTGTCACGCTAAGGAAAGACTCCTAGAAGATTTTAAAAGGAAAGTGTTATATAGATATTTTAAAACATACTTTATTTTCATTAAGTAAGTTCACTGATGTTTTTTAATCCTCCTTCTATTCTGTTCTCTGCGCCAGAACATGGACAATATAATATTAAGTACAGATCTAGTCTTGGAGCTCACCAAACACATTTTGTATGTATATAAATCACCTCGTTTTATTAAATGGCATTCCAATCGTTGACAATATTGTCTAAGCAAAGCAAAAGCTATGTATGAATTTCTCAGTCCAGCAGGCAAACTTAGCTAATGGCTGCAGTATAGTTTGTGGTTTGAGCTGGTCTATGGAAGAGGGATCCATTCACAGGTACGTAATGGGAAGAGTGCTAGCTGAGCCCTAGCTCACCTTTAGATCTCGTTCATGAATTCAAGCAGTTTTGTGCTTTTCATGAATCAGTACTTCTAAAAGTAGCTGACAAACATCCTCTGGGAAGCATTTCTATAAACACATCTTTGAAAGACAAAAGTCCTGACCCCAACATCATTCATGTGGAATTTGGGGGGGAAAAGGAAGACCAGCCACTTGACATTGACTGCTTTGGCATGTCATGAGAGAGACAGCAACATAAATAACTCTGGCTCAGACTGTTAAAGAGGGCTTGTGTATTTTTCTGACTGTGGCTCAAAGAAAGTAAATGAAATTATTCATTGCACATAAATCAGCCAGCTGGTAGAGAATGCACTGGGAATAGAATCTTAGTATCTTTTATTTTTACAAACACTATAACATTATTTCTAGAGCATTTAATGCAGTTTTAATGATCATATTTTTAAAAGTGAGTTAAAGAGATTATAGGCCGGTACTTCCAAAAAGAAAAGCATAAAACATTGAAAAAAATTAGAAGCTGCCCCAAAAACCTATCAAGTAAAAGACATTTTTTAAATATCTTAACTATTTAGTCACATTTCCCAGAAAATAGTATATTCTATTTCTCAGATTTTTACTGTAGTCTCCTCTTTATGTGAAATACTATTCTATGTACTGTTCATTCATGTGTTTTGGAGGAGGAGGAAAGGAAACAAAACAAATGGAAAAATATGAAAAAATAATCATTCCTGCAAGTAAAAACTCCTGACTGTAAGACCCTTCATCTTCAGCACCACTGTCAGGAAATATCAGAGGCAGCTTCTGATCTCAAATACAAGTTAAAATTTGATAGGTAGTTCTTGCCTCATGGAGATCAAGGAATACAGAAAAAGTACTCTGAATTCCCAAACACAGAATCCCAATGTTGAATGCAAAAGTTTTATGCAGATCCTACAAAGAAATAATTGAACTACACAGTAGCTAATATAGCGTGCCCTCTTGATCCACTGTCAGCACAGATTGTACTGTAGTGCCAGAATACACAGTCAAAATGATATTATGAGAAAAAACAAAAACATATTCCCATTAATCCTGCTCATCCCTGGCTGCCTTTCCAGTTATTAACACCTTCTTATTGCCGTACAGCATGTCTCCCAGCATTCAACAGCAATCCTTGTCAAGAGGTTATTCTGTATCTCTAGGAGCAGCAACAGCATTGTACTAGAGGCACAAGGGTTTTTTAAGCGACATTTTCAACCCATATGCCATCACAGCTGCAAAGCTGAATCATGCTGCTGTTGCCCGTTATTGGCATTATTTATTAGGCTGAAGGGGTGGGATGTTTTTGTCATGGTTGTCCCAAACACTGAATTCCAAAGGAACTGCGCAGCAGTTCTTCCAATGCTATATTCAGTTCCTGCCAGCCTTTACAGACAATCCTTTAATATTGCAGGACTTAAGGAAACAGTCTTGATACCTTAAGTATCAAAAGATTTGGTTCACCTTTGATATTAATACAGAAGTATTTTAGAGCATCAAACATTCTTTTTTGTTTAAAATTTAATTCAGTGTAACTGCAATCCCTAGACATTTGAAAAAACAAAACATGAAATCAGTGATCTAATGACAACAGCAGAACGCCCTGCTCACTGATTCAAATCAGTCAGATGTTTGAGGACAACAAAGTATTGCCCATACAAAAGCATACTGGTTAATCCCTTTCAGTGTGCATAAAAGTGAACTCACCATACATAGACCTAAACCCAGCAGTGTATGTTTTCTGTGTGAACAAACTTTTGTCAGTGTGGATGACAGGTGAGAATAAACGCCTTTCAATCTGCCTATTTTTCATCAGTGATGTGAGAGACTCTAAAATACATGGATGTCTCTACATATTCTGTAAAACTTACCTATCTCTTGCAGCCTTAAGCTTTCCTTAGCTCACATGTATATTTAAAATATAAAGAGATGGAAGACAAGAGGTTTGGCAAGGAAAAGCTCTTACAAATATTTGCTTATATATACATGCACACACAACACATACATATTAAAGTGTGTGTATATATACAAAGATATAGAGAGAGCTTTAGATGCAATATCCAAATAAGTAGCAAGTTTACAGCTTATAAGACTTGCAATGACTGCAGAGCAAAGGCAGTTAGGAAGTATTGCTGGCATGAAGTAATGAAGCTATATCAATCTCATCAGGTCATATCTCTCAAAACTTTTACTTGTATGTAAATTCAAAAGGAAAAAAATTCTTAGACTAGTTTGCTACAGAAGCAAATTTGTACCTAGCCGTAACTGAATTCATTACATAGTATAGCAAAGAGATTAAACAGACTTCAGTCTCTGAGGATGAGACAAAACAAGAGGATATTTTCCATTACATTAATTATTACATTTTGTGAGTAAATCTAGCACAAGCATGACAAATATTAGACACCACTATGTGAATGAAAATGCTTTATGATCTACTGATTGCTTCACGCTAATTGGTCCATGACAGAGTTCATATCTTATTAGATATCCCAGATTTAAGGAAAGACTGTTTATCTGAGCATGTACCCAATTTACATCAAGGCAGCTGTCAGCTGAATGATGTCAATTTTGACAACTATAATTTTTAATATGCCAGATGCGTTGATAGAGAACTTTACTTAAAAGCCTTCCTTTCAAAACTAATGTCCTCAAAGTACCAGGGATAAAATAAAATAAAGGCCACAGCCAGAGAAAGCCCCTTCTGGGGCAACTGAACAGGACTAAAGAAACTTTTTTGCAATACATAGAGAAGAGAGTTCAGCTAGTAGTACATCCCCATGAGAGCACAGTTTATAAGGCTGGACACAGAATTACACTCATGCAGTTATGCCACTTCCAACATACGAGTTTCTATTTCTGCAGAGCACTGCACAGCACTATTTGAACTTACCACCCTGGGTCAGGGCACTGTTTGGGATGAGAAAAGGGAATCGCAGTGAGACTGCTGCCCCTGCAATCCCCCAAACACTGTAATTTAGGGGCATTGTTTTATTCCAAGGACGGAGAAGTTGCCAAGTCACAGAGGGTTTTATACAAAACAATGTATCATACTGTTTTCACAGTTTCAAAGCAATCACCACTGCCGGTTGTAGATTGCAGGGAAGAGAGAATCTAGCAAAGTCATCTGCAAAATTACTTCTACATAGGCTGGTTTTGCCTTCATTTTCTCCCATATTGGTGCTGTTAACCTAATGATTGCTCTAACACTCAGCATAACTGGTTAGGAGAGACCTCAGAGAAGCTCAAACACTTCCACTGCCTCTTTCCTACCAGAGCATTACAAGACTACTAAATAAATAGATTAGAACATAAATCTCAAAATAAAATGAAACTGTCTTCAAAGCAGCAGCTGCTAAGTGAATCAGGCCAGAGCATACTACTATTTCTTTTTATCTGTGACTGGTCTGATTCTTCTTCTAATCATAGATCAGTTTTCATTTATCACCTTTCCAGCATCTCAATCATCCTTCATTGAGTATTAATTTTAACCCCTGCTTTTGCATTTTCAAGATTTTTTCTGTCTCGTTCCCACTTAAAATGCAAGCCTCCCTTCCACAGTTCTGTTACGAAGCAAATAAAGCATTAAGGCAGGGGCGGGGGGGGAAAGAAGACAGAAAAAATCGTATTCTCTTTGAACCAAAACATTTCCATTTTTAACAGACTCAAGCTTTTTAAAGATGCTTGAGAAGAGTTTTAAAAAACCAAAATAATTAGATGGTTCCTTTGTTTTGTTCTGGAACTGTATTTCTTTGTTTTGTCAGGTTTCTTTGATCCTGCAAAACTCAGGCCAAAATTTACATTTCTTCACCTCCTCCAAAAATACCCAGTGTTGCAGCTGCCTGAGCACAGTCTGACCTACTGGTATACAAGAGAAGGTTTTAAAATGCAGTCTATTGAGACATCTATTCCTACTACTCTGAAACTAATTTTATAATCCATCCACATAGGATGCTCCAACTTGATGACTTCCCACAAACCAGTGAACTGTTAACTGAGGTTTTATACACCGTCAATCACACCCAGGAAAACAAATAATTATTCGCAGACAAAATGAGTGAGAGGCAGCTCAGTTAATAACAGCTGGAAATGAAGTAACAATAAAAAGAAAATGTTACTTTCTGAAGAAAAGAGTCTTCCAGAAGGGACAAATGAGGAAGGGAGGAAAAGAAGATCAAGTCAAAAATAAGAGAAGAAATTTCAAAGATTATAATGAAAAATGAATAAAAGAAACTGGCTGAGTTAGGGAAAGGCAAAAGTTTCAAATAGGGAAAAACAATTTTATCTGATAAAGAGAAACTTATTTCAATGAATTAATTGATTCTTAAAAGCAACTTTTCCTAGAACTGTTATAAAACACGATCAGCACCTCTTTGCTCTTCCTAGCTTTTAGGGCACATACAGCACTTCTGGAATAAATAACTTTTCCAACATGAAAGTCCAAATAAACGTAAGAACCATCAGACCAAACACAATCATGATTTTATTGTCCTCATCTTTCATCTCTGTACTCTTTTTCCCTCCAATCATTACGTGCTGCCTCTTTAATTATAATCTGACTGTTCCCCTGTATCTGGTCACCACCCTTTGGCAAGTCCAGGCAAACAGCATGCAAAGGACTGGCTCCCAGGGCAAAGAAGGAAAGATCTCATCAGAGCAGTGTGTGTGAAAAGAAGTGCATTCCTGGAATAACAAAATTTACCATCTACTTAAGCGGCTGAGAGATGTATGAGAAAAAAATATTTTTTCCTTTAATGTCTGCCCAAGTACAATAATAATTGTTTCAGTCTTAATTAAAATGATTTTATTTCTTTGTTAAAAATAGAAAAGTTGCAAATTGAAAAAAAGGAAATAATAGAAAACTTGGTAGCTATGTCCTAACCTTTTTTTAATAAGCTGTACACCCCCAATTCTTACATGTATATAAACAGAATAACAGCCAGAGTACAGTATTCAATCTGGCTTTGCTCTATTTATAAACGGTCATCCTCCCAGTATCAGTTTTGCGTGTTGATTGTTAACATAACCTACTTAACAAAAAGTTATTGTCTTGTAAGACTCATTACTGAAAGAGCTTGGAAAGATCTTAACCAACCACTGAAACTACTTCATAGCCATTATACCTATATACCATCCTCACAACCTGAAAAACAACAAAGTATTCTTTGTACATTAGCAAGTGAAAGAAAATTCTGAATGAAGTCACACCTTTCTGCACCTAGCAAACTGCAGCCAGAGCAGTGACTGACATGTAAACATACCCTCAGGCACCAGGAAAAGAATACTAAATAAGCAGTACACAGCTTCGACAAGCAGTTTGATCTACATCATCTTGGCAAGGCTGAAGGACAGTGGTAAGTTGGCATCCTTGTGCTATGTGTAATTGCCTAATTAAATGCAGGTACCCTAACAGCTTTGTTCTAAGTACAGTAAAGAGAAAATTCAAAATAGATTGAGTTTCAAAACTGAAGATGTCCTTTCTGTTCTTCACCCTGCAACATATTGCTGCAGAGGTCTTTCAACACTTTCTTAGTTATACACATTATTTGCAAAACGAGATCAGGTCTTCAAGTAGGTCCTTTCCATTGTATTAAAAAAGACATTTCTAATCCATGCCAAATATAGAGATAATGAGAGAAACTTTAACACACTAATCACTGCACAGCGATTACTTGTGAATTACTTGTGAAATACTTCAAGTGAATACTTGAAATAGAACTAGAATAGGCAGTAAAATTGCATGTCCTAAAAAGAAAGTTTTATCAACAAACCTGAAAGCATTTTTGTAAATCCCTCAGTCCAAGTTTTCTTTAGTTGGAAGGAAAAGTACTAAAGCAGGTTTATACAATATGCAACAACTGCACTGTTCTTAGGGCATCTCCCCTAAAGTGCAACAGAACGCAATTCTTATCAAAATTCAAATAAAGAAACTCACCTACAGATTTCAAGGCTCTTCTTTTCTGCTCCGTCCACTACTTACAATAGGAAACTTTTCATGTGTTGGAAATCCATTTGCAATGTATTCTACATTCAAACATCCACTAGATAATACTGTACAGGAGACTAGCTAGAACATGCGACATTTGCTATGATACACTGTGTGGCATTTGCAAAAATGGAAGTGACTAAATGAATGACTAAATCTGGAAGAAGACAGATCCCCCTGGACAGTTTCTGAGGCAGACTAAACTGCAAGTACAGAAGAGTCTTTCATAATAGTGTCCTTAGCCAAAGTTCTTCAACCTTATTCCCTCCCTCTATGGTTATCCAATTTATTTTCTGCAGTAGTAAAATACCTGAATTATCAATGGTTCCAATAATTTCTCCACTGTAAACGTCTGGATCTGCAGATCCTGAGGATCAATTTTCAGTTTAATGCTTGGCATTTTTGTTGACATTTCACCTAGGTACAAAACAAAAAAAAAAAATTGCAGTAAGCAATTATTAGCCACGACCACAAGTCTCATTGCTTTCTGTCTGAGCCCAGAGGCTGCCTATGGGAGTATAGATTTGGTTCCATAACAGGCTTAGGATTTCAAGAGATAAAATGATTTTTTCCAATTCCTCATTTCTAAGTTGTCAGGAAAATATGCAAGTATTTGCATAAACCGATAGTTAGATTTAAATAGATTTAAAGTACATATAATTCCTTGTCTTCTCTTCCAGGTTTCTAAATTGACCATATATTAAAAAATACACAAGGATAATTGCATTAGAATTTGAATAGAAGTTCTCTAGTAGTCAATAAAAAGGAGCTTTAAAGCAAAAATAATATATTACATTATTGAATTTATCACAAAACAAAAATATTAATGCTATGTGCACAATACCTGTATCTTACTCCACGTGCCAAATTACAGTGGTCATAATAAATACTTTAAGAACAAAAATATATACAGCCTGGAAATTAATAGCAGGAGAAAGTGAAACATTTAGTTATTTTACACCCTGCAATAACAAATATTTTCTAAGTGCCAAGGCAGATTAAGTCAAGAAAGCCTATTACTGAAGTCAATAAAATGGAAGTAAGGCTAAGTAAGGTCTTTAAAGTGAATAAATCATTCATTAGGAGCTTGATCCAAAGTCCACTGATGTTAATTTAAGGGTTTTCACAGAGTTCACTGGGCCGTGGTTCAGGCCCTTAGCCGCAGTGAAACGTGTGTGTGCCAACAAAGAATTATAACTGTGCTTTAGTAAGAATGCAACTGATTATTGTCCCAAAATAAAAGACATTTTAAATTTTCCACTAACTTAACTTCCCATAAAACATAGCTCAGCAAAGCCTTTCTAGCCAATAAAGGCTTCAAACACACAAGTAATGGGTATCTGTCCTTTTTAAGCAGGACTTATTACAATCATTGCTGCTGTATAATAAGGTAATAAGGTACTGCAATTGTGAAGGCTAAACAGATTTATTGTCACCTTCTGGAGAACCTAACATTGATTTAATACAACACAGTAGGTTTAGGGTTTCTATAGCAAGTTGCGTAGAAATGGATCCAAATTGTTTATCACAGAACAGTTACCCACATTTCACTTGCAAGCAAAGATAATATGAATGATAATTAAAGAATTCAGGTTAAAGGTAATTTAACATAAGTCAACATAATAAATGCCCCACTAAATCAGATCAACAACTAGCCCAGTATGTTTGTTATGGTCAGCCTATCAATTCTTGATAATATACTGTATATTCAACAAAGCAAGAAATAAGGCAGGCTCTTTCCAACTGCTGTTTAGTGGAGGAATCGCCAAGAGACAAATTCACAATCACCCAGAGGGCTTCATACAACTACAACTTAAGTCATCATGAAAGTGCAACACCTCCTGGTTTCTTTACATTGTGCACATAACATCCTTGGTGAGCTGAGCTCTGCAACAAAAGCTTATTCTTACAGCTCAGGCCAAAGACATGCCCACTCTGTAGGCACACAAGCAGGTTTTTTCTTTACTTTTTATTTTATCCATAGTGATTCTTACTGTTAATACCCATTGGTTCTTCATGTATGGAAATTAAACACAAAAGTGAAACCAATTTCTCAACCACATAATTCTTTGGAAATACACTAAATATATAATGATGTAAGTAAAATCTAAACCTCAAGAATGAGAGATCTAGTGCAAAATGCGATCTCAAAAGGCCAACACCTATTAACTGCATCATTTTATTGAACAATGAATATTCAGAATGGTTCTGCGTCTGCAAAGTAGATTAAAACTCAAGCTTTCTTACAGCTACCGCTCTATAGTTCTTTCCAGCAACATTTGCTATACGAGCAAGGGAACTCTCAGTAACCTGGAAGCCAGGTTCCCACTGACATTCAGATCTTCACATGATGTCTTCAATTAAAGATAGTAAATATTAATGGGAGATCCTTTTTAACCCATTAAAGTAAGCTTTCCTACAGTACTAATAACTTGCTCTGAAAGCCACAAATGTCCGTCAGTCACATCCCTGCTCTTCTCAGCTTCAATTCCAAACTGCATCGCAATTTAATGGCTGCTTGAACTGCCTCTCCCATAATAAAACAGTAGTGCATGCACCTTTGGTTGACTCTGCAGTGCTGGCAAATGCTGGGTCCTGTCTGTGTCTACCTGTTGGCACGTTGGTGCAGCCTACGAACATACAGCAGAGAAGCACCCACGCTGCTGAAAAGCTGTTTCTGCTGTGTCCACCTCTGAACCAAAAAGCCTTTTAATTCAAATGCCGTCCTCCAGTTTCACAGGGATTGCATCGAACCACATCATTTCACACTCTCAAAAAGACAGACTTGTTTTTTTACCATCTGCAATTCACTGGTTCTCTAAATCTTGGGAAGACACTTCAATGAATCTGCTTTTTACTCACATTAAAGAAAAAAAATCTTTATGATATTGCTGGTTCACAACCCTTATCTTTGACATTTTCACAAGCCTCCCAGCACATGGGTACTTCTTGAAATCCATCACAACAGTTGCAAATAGATGGTAATGATCGTGCTGTGAATTTTTTTTCTGGCTAAGGCATACATCAGTTGCAAGGGGACAGGTAAGAACTGGATGGAGATAGCACTTCATGCTTCTACTGAGATTTGAAAAAATCACTAAGTGATTTTCAGGTTATTTTTTCTGCAGATACATTCATACAACTTCACAGTGGCCTCCCCTCAATTCCTTGACAGAAGGGTGTTAGCAACTGCTTTAATCAAAATTCAGCAACAAACCCTTTGCTGCTTGCAGCAAGAGCTGCTCTCCATTCTCACAGCACAACTTCCTATACTACAGGTCATCTACATTGATCAGACCTTTTCTAAAATTTGGCAGATAAATATGTAATTATAGTCACTTCCTTTTACTAGAGATCATTGCGCTCCAGAATCCTACCACTGAGCAGTCTCAAACTTGGAAAGTCTTACAAATCCAATCCCATTTTTGCAGATCAGAAAAATGTGAATCCATGTGCTGTGACTTTCCCTTTTTGGGGTTTTGGGGTTGTTTGGATGGGTTTTTTGGTTTTTGTTTTTTTAACATATTGTCTAACGTAAGCATTTTTATTCTTTGCTTGAGCCCTGGCTCAACTAGCTTTCAAACTCAACAACAGCTTTTTAGCCTTCAGTCAGGCCCATAACTTATCATTAACTGAAAGTCAATCACAAAAATTATTGTTTCTGAACATACTGATTACATTCTAGGGTATAAATAATCTACTTGCTGGTTCTCGTCATTCTAATGCTTCCTGGAACTTCCTTAAAGCAGCCAAAATATGAAAACAAGCTTGCAGCCAATGCAGTGAAAACTACAAAATATTAAATTATTTTGATACCCTGACTACATATTTTTAACTTACCAGGCTCTCTTTACTGTTATTTACCATATTAGCTAATCAGTACTTAAATAGAATTTTATTTTTTTAATCAAGGCAAGGGTAACAGGTGATAGAAATAAAAATATGCAGCCAGTAAAGATCATTCTGGGGGTTTCGCTGATACTTCCACATGGAAAGTGAAATTCTGTCCTTCCAGATCATCTTCATTAAGATGACAAATTTTAGTGCTTGCCTCAGGAAAAAATGACAATCACAGTCCAACCTCTATTTTTTTAAAATGCATATGTCTATTCCAGTATAATATGCCCTCTAAATACAGTAGGGATGTGGACTGCGAGGTATTTTGGTAAAAGGCTGCTATAACCTCACACTTGGTTACATTAACCTTTACAGTAGGCAATTTCAGCACTGTAGACCAGCAGCTCTTACAACACTTAGGATGTTAAGCATGTGTCACAAGATGCAGCTGTGTCTCCGAACAGCCAGAAAAGCAACCACCTGCACACTCCTACCAAGTGCTACAAACTTTAAGATAATGAGAATTTTCTCTTTTCAGCAGACATGTCCAAACTGAAACCGCTGAGTCTTTTGGTGTAAGACAAAGAGACCCAGGAAAAACACTCAAAGTTTGTATCCACCTGCAATACAATGTGAACATAGTACCTGCAGCTTTTAAACAATCTATAAGTACTGTATACAGACATAGATAAACTAATTAGTGTCAGAAAGCAGAGCCAAAGACATTCTGCATAAATTAGAAAACGTTAACTTTAGAATCCATTTCCTGCTAGATCATTAGAAAGCCAATAGCACATCACTCACCTATCCTAGAATATAAATGGTCCATATTCAGCACTAAAACAACTGTCTATGTAATTTCCTTGTGTTAGGAACTTCAGTGCAACTGCTATGGCTCACTATTTGGCTTCTGAGGCATCTGCAAGGGACTGCCTGACAAGCTCGCCAGTGTATTTCAGGATGACTGACAAGGCACAGTGGCTGCTGGAGGGGTGGCAGGGGGATGGGCATCCTTAAAGCTATATACAAGAGCACAAATATGTCCAAAAAAATTTAAAACTAAAAAGCTTTTGTACAATTAGATTACATGAAACTTGTCATTACTGATACTTGTGTTTATTCTTGTAATTTTCAGCACAGCTATTGTTTTCCCATACATTCTGATTGTATGCCAACTTCTGTCTCCAGGCAGTGACTCAGTCTCAGACTTCTGAGCTGGACAGCAAAGGGATTCATAAGGCTCTCACCCAGTAACTTGGCACCAAATTTGTTTTCTTGGGTTTGTTTGGGTTTTTTTTCTGTATGTTACTCTATGCTGACATACAATATATTATCCTATCAGTTTCATAAAATGCACAGGCCTATTGCCTTCTAAAAAACAGGGAAGACAATAAAAAAAATATTAAAATGAAGTAGTCTGGATTAGTATTTTTAAACAAGATACACACGGACAGGACACGTGAGGACTTCCAAGACATGAAACATTGCTCAGACTATGTAACAGAGTATGTTTTATTATTTTTTCTTAATTTCAGTATTTATTATACAGCTTCATCAATCGGTGCCAACACCACTCTGGGAATAAAATTTGTTAGCCCTTTTGCTACAGAGTCAGTACAGCAAGTACAAATCAGATTTTACGGAAGCCACAAAAACAGTCACTGCATTTTTCTTTAATCCTCTAGCTGATATATGAAGTAAGATACTCAGAATGCTAAAAGGTACTAGTTCTGTTTGCAAAACAACAGCATGGACTTTTTTTGCTTGAAGACCTGCTGTATTTTGAGGGCCAGACCATGCCCTGGAATGATCCTGACACCTGGGAAGGATCCAGCCCATTTAACATCAGGGAAAACTTACAATGCACTTGCCAAATTATTTAAATTTCCATACTCTAACCATCTCAGGTTTTATCACTTCTTATCCCTAGTAAAAGGAAACACATCTGTTAAAGCAAAGACACCACAAAGGACAGAAGAGCTGGAGAACTGGAGAAGTTGGCAATATTCTGATCCGTTAATAACATTTATTCACTGAAGGCTATTTTATGTAAAGATAAAATAAAGATAAAAGATAATTTTTAATGCTGAGAGCAAAAAAAGAAAACAACCTTTTTCTTTTACATCCCCTTTCACTTCCCTCTGTGTCTGCTTCCTACATAGAGTGATTTTTTAATCCATTGGCCAACATCAACCACATCGAAAAAGCAGCTGAAATTCCCAGGGACGCAAGTTTTCTACCAAGTTCTTCAACATAGTTCTCAGCATAAATAGTCACACATCATCCCTTATAATGAATCTATCAAGGAAAAGAACACAACGTAAGCCCAGTTCTTACTGGATACCAGAGAATCCGCATGGGAAGGAACAGGCTATGACTGACCTAACAGCATGAAAAGCTTTAATTAAGATTTATGGAAAAAAAATGTTTGAGATGGGAAGAGCATTACACCTCAATGAACTTGTCTCATGCAGACTTTCTGATGCCTAGTGAGACAGCAAATGAAGATTTTTTTTCCCCCAGGATTACAACAGTCAGAACATGCTTTTTTCCTTGTTTAATAGCCATGCCTACTTTTTCTACAGTGCATTCTGTCAAAGCACTTTTTCAAGCACAGGTCATCTTCCAATAACATATAAGGAAATAGAATCACAGAGGAAAAATTTACACCAGATCACACAGAATGCCAGGGGCAGAATCAGGAATGGAATGCTGGGATACAACCATCCAGCCAGTACAGCACCTTACTTACGCTTTCTTTAACTGGGGCCAATAAACAGGCTAAGAAAAGTAAAACGTCTCCAAGTACAGTTTACACTATAAATCTAAAGAATATAATCTCATTTTCCATACTCATGTCAAAGTTACCTAGATACTAATATTTCTTATTCTTAGGGTCAGCTAATACATTCTTCTCCCTTAAACACACTATCAAAATTACTGCCTTAGTTGAATGCACGCACTTCCAGCCAGTTGCAACACACTGACAAATTCTAGGAGATATTCCAGCAGAGGTGTGAAACCCACAGCCTGACCAGCTACAGAACTTTCGGCTTTGCACTAGCATACCACTCTGCTTTTCAACCAGCAGCTATACAAAAATGTGTGTT
This sequence comes from Egretta garzetta, assembly GCF_000687185.1. Classification (NCBI taxonomy): domain Eukaryota; kingdom Metazoa; phylum Chordata; class Aves; order Pelecaniformes; family Ardeidae; genus Egretta; species Egretta garzetta. The sequence continues at coordinate 1,206,266 of NW_009259424.1, read as the reverse complement.
ACAGTCCTGAGCCTATAGCCACAGCAAAGAAAATACTCTCCAATGAAGTGTAACCATGGAAACTTGCAAACCTGACAATATTAGCAGTAAATGAAATAATTCCACTAACATAAATTAATTTCTAGTGGATATACACCATTATGGGTGAAAGCAGAATCAAAACAATCCTGCTAGGTTTAGAAATGCTTTACCAATCTTATCTTCATAACATTTCTCCCAGGTACATTTTTGCAGGTACTGGAGTTTTTGGTCTTGGAAATGCAGCTGTAATATTTAAGATATTGAAAAAGCATTTACTTCAAAAAAGACAAAAAAAAAAAAAAGAAGGTGGTGTGACATCAGATGGCAGCATTTCATTCAAAAATAAAAGGTTTTCATTAATTCTCTTTGGACCCATTTCAAATTCCTAAAGAAGAAAAAAAATCCTTTCACATGAGCCTCTGTGCTATTTTCACTGCATGCACTTTGAGCGAGGAATGAGGACCCCTCTCTATTCAAGTGGCAAACGGTTCCTACGTGGATGGCTATCCTGTGCTGGTAATGATAGGTTAAGAAGGGTCTGGCTCCAAGCCCTCCCTTTTGTTATCACTTTTAAAGTGTTCCTATCTCTATTCAAAACCAGAGACTCTGTTTAAATAAAGTTCAAGTTGACCTTCCACTAAAAATAGGATATTGTTCAACTCATTTAAAAAAAAAAAAAATCCATTACATGCTACTAAAAGTGTTTTTAATTTTATTTTTATTAAATGCAATCCCCTCATTTCACCTTTTTGTTATTTTTTTCCCCTTTTTGTTATTTGCTGAGGGTTTGCAACATTATACTATACTGTTTTGCTTAACAAATGTCCACCTCCTACTCAGTTGCAATGAAGTAAAAACCCCATGTTTTCCCCTTCTCTTTGTAGAGCTGCTACTCTTGCCAACTGATTTTGTTGTTTCAGAGCCATGCATTATCCCAGGATGCTTCATCATCACGTACCATTTTATGTACCTATTTTCAAATTGTCCAGTGACCTCTGACATGCAGATTAATTCTTCCAATGGGGCTCCTGGTGCTGCATGGCATCCTATTTCCTTTATCAACTTAGACAAACAGTTTCAAATCAAAACATGGCTCAGAAGAAAAACCCTACTTAGTTGATACATCATTTCTGGTGAAACAGCTTCAGAAATAAAGACTAAAGATATTCCTGCCCATTTTGACCTGCACTCTCGTTCCAGCTCAAAAGGATTTGGCTACAGAGCATATTCCAAGGTGGAATAGTTTTCTAACATCAACCAACAGATTAGGAATAGGAGAGAAGGGCAACAATTCATTATGTGTTTTCTAAATGCCTGTCACCAGGCCTAATTCTTTGCTGTTGCATGTCTTTGGGGCTTCACTAGCTCTGAACATAGCTCATCTTTAATAAGGAATCCAAATGGATTTTACGTTAATGGAAAATTGTCTTAGTGTACATAAAGTTTTCAAAATATGCCAAGTGTTACATTGAATGTAACAGCCCTCCATTACCCCCACTTATAAACAGATGTCTTTTATATTTTAAAAATCAAAAATAACTGTATAAAATTGCCTTGTACAGTAATTCAGTATTTCCAGCACAGAGGTGATAAACGTACCTTTACATAAACCTTCCTTGCATTAGATGCAAAATCCAGCAAAGTACCAGGAAGTAAGTTAAACTTTTTAAAATAACAGTATCCACGCAACATTTTATCCTTCCTTTTCCAATATTCCAATATGTTTTTTCATATTTGGAAAATACACAAACATTGCACAAATTTGGCTACTGGCTTGAAGATCATTCAGAACATTTTAAAAATCATGGTTAAAAGTTCTCTTTCTAGAAAGTTGGTTAAGAAAATCAGCTTTTTAACTCAAACTTTTGAGCCAATTGTTTGATTAAGCAACTATAGTTCCATTCACAGCTTCATATTCTTTCACCAACTGGAAAATTCCCTTCATTCCTCTTCAATCTTACCTATTGTATCAAGAATCTAACAAGAGATCCTAGAAACAGCTCTGTGAAGAACTCCTCTTGGTGCAGCTTGACTCCAGAAACACTGACAGCAAGACAGCAAATGGTTGCCTATCATTCCTAGTCTATGAGAAACAAAATAGGAGGGGAAGAGAGTCAAAATGGGGAGGGCAGTATCCACTTGGGACCTCCCCCTAAACTACTAGTTCCTGACTTCACTGACAACTTGCTACTGAAAATACCACTTAAAGAAACCCCAAGCTCATTCTTAGTCTTGCAAACATATTTTGGCACTGAGCTTTTAGACCCTAAATCAGACACCATCAAAGTCAATGGCAAAGCCCTCTCAGAAAGCAATGAGGTTTAAGTTGAACATGACAGGGGAAAGGGGAAGAAGGAAAGCAAAGGCCATTTTATTGTAAAACCCAAGTCAAATATAGTTGCAATGTACATATCAAAAAAAGTACAAAACATTCTGCACATCACAGTCTTCTTCATTTACCTTCATAAAATACTCAAAACATAATCCTACATGTAAGATTTTCCACCAAGGCAGCCATTTAAGAAACAGACATGAGCGAAGTTTTGCTAATTTGCTATTATAGTGTAGTATGCAATAGCACCCATGTAAAAAAAAAACTCTGGAAAATCCAAAAAGGCAGAAATCGCTCAATACTTACATCTATTCTGCTAGAGATTCTCTATTCTGCTGCTTAAGATCTTAACGGTCTTAAATCATTCAGTCTGAAAATTTGTATGGGGTTCATGTGTCAGGCTGAATTTTCTTTTTGGAAAATTTCAACATCAGTTTGGCTATTTTTAGTTAATTTAGAGGTAAAAAGGGCACAGACAGCCTGAAGGTTGAGGTAATCTGACACCAGCTAACAGCATTGGAGAGGCTCAACTAGAAGAAAAAAAAGAAAAAAAAAAAAAAAAGACAAAAAAAAAAAGACCTGAGGAATGAGTACATATTTTGACTACTGAGGAGGAAAAAACCCAAGGCTTGGACAGACATAAAAGACGGTACTTAAATAGTTGGAAGGAATTGGGGGGGGGCGGGGGGGGGGGCGGAAGCAATCACATTTGGGCCCTGCTTTGCAATGGCCAACCGATTTCAGTGTCATTAAAAGCTGCATAGAAGGAAAAGATTTGAAAGTCAGATAAAAGGTGTATACAGAACATTTTATGGAAGATTTTGTTCCCTTGCAAAAGCATCAAATATTAAGCAGACTTCCCTAGATTATATAATAATTTGTTATGGGTAAATGTACCTGGTATTGCCATGTTTAACTTGCAATTCTATTCATAATTCATTCCGCTCAGAACTTTTTCAAGGTTCAAGCTTGAAAGATAATCCTTTCTTTGCTCACCTTCAACTCATGAATTTAGAAGGCATGAACAACAATAGTCAGGGAAGAAAGCTGCTGGACTAAGAATGATTTAACTTTCTGAGCACTATATTAAAACTATGTGACGCATTCCAAGTCTAAATCTTGCTAACTTCAGTTAGTATTTCTCAGCATTTCTTAGCTCTCTTATTTACTTCATGAATGATATTTGAAAGTTAAGGACAAAATAAAATGCAATTCACTTAACTGCAAGATTCAATATGAGGCAAGTGGAGTTATGCAGATGATCCCTATTACACTTTTTTTTAATCATTAGATCTTTTTAACTACATCAATGCTTCATTTATGAAGCAAATCACTACAGTGGTAAACAGAGATCCTCCATATTTTAATAGGTACACTAAGGAAACATGTGGAAAATGCTACTTTTGTTTAAAGTTCTTTGTCCTGTCATCTGCATTATCATATGAGGAATGGGATTCTGTTGCTTAAGCTAATCAGCTAGGTGCCATTTTACATACTGCAGGGTATCCATCATACAAGCCTCTAAGGGACCACGGTCTCCCATAGACATCAACCACATACACCAGGGCTGGATATCAGCATGCTTTATGAAGCCAAAGTGCCTAAAATGTCTCTAGACACCTATGCTCAGGCACCTGAATCATTCCAAATTTGTTTTTATCTAAGCAAATCTTCCTACTAATTTGTTGCTATAAAGCTTTTCCACTCAAACTTGGGTTTGACAGGTCACCTGTGAAACACTTAAAGTGGTAGGCACATGTCATGACAAGTAAGCATTGCAGATTTTGAAGTTAGGCAGTACCCACTGCAAATGCCACTGCAGCACCAATTCTTAAGTACCATTAAAATATTCCACACACAATACCTAAAAATATTTTAATGGTATGTATTACTATAAACTACTACATACTGTACTTTTCCACCTTGGCTGTCTTCCAGATTTCCTTAACAGACTTCTTGTAACCTTGTCCAAGCCTCTTCAGCATTTGCTGTCTATTAACTAGGCGTAACTCCTTATCTCATAGCTGTACATCCTGGTAAACTTAATACTCTGACTTCTATACCCAGCCCATCTTTCACTAACTTCACTGAGCAGTTTTCATCTGTTGTGCAATGTTTTGCTGGTCAATCCAATCTGACGGCATCCACACAGAAAAATGAGTTCTTGCCACAGAAATACCAGTCATTTTGCTGTGAAAACTACATTAAAGTAATCACGAAGTAAAACTTGTTGGAGCTTCTCCTCAGTTCCCTTGTTCTGTTTCTTTTTTTTTTTTTTTTTAAAAAAAGGTGTATTTTTAGACAGATCAATTTATTCCTTTGTTCAAGAGATTTCTGTCCTTTTCTGTTACATTTAATAAATTTACAAAATAGGTGATCACTTGTTCAGGTACTTACGGAATTCAGTACCTTCTTATAGACCAGCAGTTTGGCAATTCCTCTGACAAATTACAAGAACTCTGTATCACAGAATCACAGAATGGCAAGGGTTGGAAGGGACCTCAGGAGATCACCCAGTCCAACCCCCCTGCTAAAGCAGGTTCACCTACAGCAGGTTGCACAGGACATCATCCAGGCAGGCTTTGAATATCTCCAGAGAAGGAGACTCCACACCCTCCCTGGGCAGCCTGTTCCAGAGCTCTGTCACCCTCAAAGTGAAGAAGTTCTTCCACATATGCAACTGTATGCTGGAGTAATTTTATTCTCTCATACCAAGGGAGTTTATTCTTCACTTTTTTAAAAACAAAATGAACCAACCAAGCAGCATATCCACTAAGCAATACCACAAAGGCTATCCCAACAGAGAAAAAGAAGCCAACAGCGAAAGGACACAAACCCCTACTCCCAACCCTTCTTTCCCTCCATTTCTCTCTCCAATTCATGGTGCTTGTTCAGAGGGATTACTTCAAAAGTTCTGGTAACTTCTGGGTTGCAGTCAGAATTGGCAGGTTTTAAACAAGGATCTTGCCATCCCAAACCAGTAAAAATAAGCACTTTGTTACAGAAGGGCCTGAAAGCACTTTCAAATTTTGCCAATGCAGTTGCTGGTAAAGATTGAGAGGAGCGTTTGCACTAATATGCCAGAAACAGGGCAGCAGAGGTGAGTGCATGCATCTCACTGGCAAGCGGGCTAGCAAAATGGACAAAAGCAGAAGACACTACAGTAAAAGACATCTGTCAAAATCCCTATATTAAAGGTATTTCTGCCTACTTATACGCTCATACCATTCATGCCACGTAAATCAGTTTAAAATCCCAAAACAGCTCTGAGCAAAAAGCAACCAGGTCCATGATACACCAGAGTATTACTATTCTGTCTAGAAACACCTCTCTGAGCCACATTCTCTCTTCAGTAAGAGGGGACATTCATATACCTGTTCTTTGCGCCCGAGTCTTCCCAGTTTCTACGTCAAGGGGGCTGTCTGTCTCAGCAGCCCGTTGAAGACACACGCTCCCGTCACAACCTGCATGCTAACACACCCAGCTCCCTGTTTCCACCTCTCTTCTCTCCACTCCCACTCTCTGCTCCTTCTCCTCCTCAGGAGGACACAGGTGCTCTTGCACCGTTACTTGAGGCAGACACGAAAACCCACCCGGAC
>NW_009259424.1:1167170-1200063 GCF_000687185.1 Egretta garzetta | reverse complement strand
CCCAACGGCCGCCTCCCCGCGCGCCCCGGACAGGCACGCGGTGCGCTGAGGAGACGGTCCGCGTCGGCTTTCCGTTTGTACCGTGAACAGGTAATTTGTGGTGGGAATCTCAGAATTTTAATTCACCCATCGCCCGCCAAACTGCTGTTTTATCGGCGAAGTTTCTTCTTTCACGCCGTGCGGTAAACAGCCCGTGGTCTGCAGTTCCTTTGCGAACAGCACCTACCAAGAAAGCCGTTTCCTCACCACGGTAGGGAGGAGCCCTGCCACCACCATGCCACCTCGGCTCCCCGGGGATGGAAAATGAAGTTTCCACAAATGGATCCCACTATGAGTAAATGTTCCTGTCAGATCCACTTTCGCGCGGTAGTGGGGAGAATTGAATATACAACTGTACACTAAGCCTATTATTTTTTTTTTAAGTTAAACCATTTTATGTCAGTGTTCGTGTATCACTCCTTCTGACATATGCCATTTTTTCAGGTAGTAGGTTTTCCTGTCCGTTTTACTAACTGTCATGATTTTTTTCCCTTTGGTTCACAAGGCAAGGTTCTGCTTTTGTATGTTCTGTCATAGGACTCTAGATAGAATTTCACAGCTTTGAGTGAGAGCTAGACCTAGTCAGACCCAGCACTTCTGGCAAAGTACATTGGAATTTAATTAAATCAGATTTCAAATCAAACAAGGTATCCGTGTCAGCATTGGGTGGACAGGATTTGTAGTGCATCCCAATCTTGGCCTGTGATCATCCAGGTAAGGAACCTGGCAGATGAATATCAGGGTTTCATGCATCTCCTGCACCTGTATTTCATTCCCCCAGAAGGCAAGTCAAAAATTCATAACTGCTGAGTGGCTGAATCTAGCCCCAACATGGCATCAGGGCATGTGTTACCAGACCCAGGACCTTAGACTTACCCCTGTGTCCACCAGTATGCGTGTCATCATGTTTGCTTAAATAATTTAGACTACACTAGGCCAAAGGAAATTTTAAATTCAAATTCTTTCACAGAATTTCACACTGCTGCAATAACTTCTGATCTTAGCTGTCACTTGAACCCCTTCAGAAATAAAAGATTTTTTTTTTCTTTTACAGGTAGCACATTACAATATTCTGTCTATTTGCCTTCAACTACTATCTGTAAGTAAATTCAGTAGTTAGTAATTTTTTTCTACTTTCAGTTGCTTTACTAATTTATTTACTTTTAGTGGAAAAACTGAGCAGAGTTAATATATATTTTACATTTTTACATTATTATTTAATCAAACTTGTCTGAACAGTAATTGAATCCATAAGCTATAATTTTACACAACCAGTAGATAATATTTATGTAAAAGAGAGCACTCATTTAAAACAGCCTGCTTACAAGGCACTACTTCCCACTACTACTGAGAAGCCATGCAGTATGAAATCAGCAGTATGGAAGCTTAAATTGCAAAATTAATCACATCACCATGAGCATCAGAAATGAAGCAGCAGTGCCTGCAGTTCCTGAACCCATGTTTAGGTCTTGTTGAGATCCACACAAAAAAAAGACACATATCTCAAGACTTCCATTGCTTGAGGTTTATTTCTTCAAACTATCTTTTGAGATTTTTACCAGGAATATTTTTCTTAAGTAGGAAATGTAGGCTATAAAGGTAAGGATAGCCAAAGATCAGAAAAAGATTAGAATATTCAAGACCACAAGGTTCTCAGACAATTCAACAAAAGCACCTTAGCACTGTGTTTCTCCACATGCAGCCCACCAGCGACAGAAGTCATCAACAATATAGACCTATAAAAATCAAGGTTTTAACTAATAGTGCTAATATTGTATACCATAGATTTCTGCACGAGCAAAATGCTAACAGTAGATGTGTAATTAGTGGCTCTTCTAATATATAACAATGTAGATGTAGAAGCTTAAGTTTGAAACACAGAGGACACTGAGCTGAAAGACCTGTGGTAAATTGACTTTAAAGGATAATCAAAGTTGCATCTTTTCTATCTGTTACTGAGTTTTAGCTTTCCTACATTCAAGGTCTTGTAATTCAAAATTTACAAAGTATTTGATTTTACATGGATAAAGAATGCAAAGGTTTATTGCTACAATCTATCACTGAGGCTTAATAGGAATTAAAGTTAGAGTGGTCATTTACCCAGGATAATTGCAACCTGTCAATACTGCAAACAGATTTTATGTTTAGGCACAAGTGTGTGTTTCAGGGTTAAGTCAACCACTGATCAACAGGGAGATTTTCTGATGAAGGGCCTTTTTCCATCTTCGCCCACTGTCTCATTTAAACTTTCTTCTAAAGCATCTGCTAATATGGATGTACTAACAGTAGATGCATCTACTGGTTTTACCCAATATCATAACTCTTCTGTGTAATGACAATGAGAAAAATAGCCTGTAAAACTCAGTAAAATCACACCTATTAAATAGACTCTGTATATAATATTTTTATGGGGAAAAATCTATCAAACTGGAAAAATATGATGAAAGGAAAAATGCAAAAGAAGGTCTTGTATTTTAAGATTTGAATCATACAAAAGGGAGCAACTCTTTGAAGTGAATCAGGGTCTCCATACCTACACAGGGATTTGTGCTCAGAGCGGGGGCAAAAGTCAAGCAATGCAGAATGGGAGCCAGAAGCATATTCTGTTTTCATAGGGGTGGTAAATATGTTAGTTACTCTTTATTTACAGTGTTGCAGATGCATTGTGAAAGACAAGTCTAATTAATACTCCTACCAGAAGGGTATTTTTGGCACACAGAGTAGCATTTTCATGGGATATTTAGCATACTCAGATTTCGAAAGCATGTCCACTTACCTGCAGCATTAGAGGTTTTTGTCTATCCACTTACCTTGTTTCTGTTTTCATAAAAATGTAGTAAATGTGTGTAAAAAACTGTTGCAATTAGGAACATGGAATATGCTTTTTGTATAAAGTCTAGTAAATCTGGTAAAAATGCATTAAGGAAAAAGGCTCCACTCTAGTAGTGCACACATGCCTAAATTTACTAGGATTATTTACTTAAAAATAAGAATGCAACTAATGTTGACACCTACAATGATGTTCGGTGGTATAGTTCGATAATCTTGTAACGCTGAACCTATAATTTCATTAAAATTTAAGTAGAACTAATAGCATATTTCTAAAAAGGATGTGTTACTGAACATATAAGAAGACTAAAGGGAAAAGCAGACTCTATACAGTCTGTTAATTTAAGAGTCACATTTTCAAGAGTTAGCTGAAAGCTTCGGCATAAAATTGTGTGCCTCTATGTATGCATGGATGTTTAGACACTGATTAATATTTAGCTGCATACGCAGGATTAGCAAACAGTACACATTTATTCACATACTTGAGTTGACAGACCATACTTCCTTCTTTTAAAATGTTGCTGTAACTAAGTTGATTAAGCATCCGTGAGCAGAGCCAGACAGATGTGCAGGGAACTGCAGCTAGGTTTGCATACAATGAACATGTCAGTCAAAAGCATCAGCCCTTTTTTTCAACACCACCCTGCCAACAGACTTAAGTCCTTGACCAGAAAGGACCAGCACTAGAAGAACAGTTTGGTTTATGCAACCATCAGGAATTTGTTTTTCTAGATAATCTATAAAAAATACCTTATGATACCAATTAATTCCATGGAAGCTGTCCAGCAGCTATTATATTGCAACAAGTTTTGTCATCATTGACAAATTGACAAACAAGGAAAAGTTCCACATGTCATAACCTGAGCCATCTGGGTCCTCCAGTTCTTGGCATCTTCTAGTTACAGTTCAGTCCCAGAATAAACTCCACATTCGCAAAAATTACAGCTATCCATAGCAGAAAAAAAATGGCAAAATAACACATATTCCACGAGAACCTTTCTCTGTTTCAGGACAGAGTTGTGTCTCAGAGACCATATTGGTACTCACTATTCACATCTGAGGGAGACCAGAAGAGAGGAAGCCAGAGCAGAGCTCTCACTTTAAGTAACAAAGGTGCTGAAAGTTTCCAAAAATGCTGCTATCCCCCAAACAGTAATTAATGTTTTAATCTCAAGAAAGGAAAGGGATTTAATCTTTTCCATTATCCACATAAACACCTGCAATAGCCGTTAAATAGCCTTTTGGTTTAAGATAGCAGGATTCCATTCAGCATTTCTAATTATTTGAATGATTACTAGATCAGATTGTGTCAAGTCTTAAGCACTTCAGTTGATTGAAAGTTCTCTTGCATTTTATCACACCAGAAATAGCATTTCAGTCATAGCAATAGATCTTGGTGCCGTAAATGTGGAGTCAAGCAAATAAAGCAAAGCAGGTAAAATACTTCACAAGTTAGCAATCCCTTTATACAGAATTTCAGTGTACTTCTGTGAGAATGTTTTCAACCAAACAGAAGGAAAGTTGAGCACCATTGTACTATGCCCAACAAAGAGACAGGAGCTGCAATACAAGGAAGCGCAATGGGGAAAGGCCTGACCATGTCTGGTAACAAACAGTGAAGAGGAGCACAGTGCAGGGTCCTGAACTAGGAAAGGAAGTAGGAAACATACCCATGTCATGAAAGAATTACCTAGGTTCTTTTTTAAATAAATTGTGCTGGAAAGCACAGTATGATGTAATGCAAACTCCTTGAAACTCAACAACTCTATTGACTACTTAATTAGGGAGAATTCTCATAGAACATAAAAAAAAAATCACACTAAATTAGTATCTGCTTCACATGCAAGTTAATTTGGTGCAGTGGTAGGCATTACTATATATAACAGCTTTTCATTTTAGTTTAGCATTCATATCTAATAGTCTCCAACTGTCTTAATGGAACTAGCAACAAAAACTTGGAGAAGAGCTAAATAAACCGTTCTTCCCCAAATGGTCCTACATGATTGTAAGGATACTGTATTTTAAAAGAAAAAAAAAAGCACACCGGAAATAATAAGCATTTAACATCAGCCTTACACCATGAATATGTTTATTATGCATAAGATAGATGGAAACAGCAAATGATCCCTAAAAGGGCTTTTCAGTGATGTCAGAGGTGCCATAAGAACTCCTGAAGTTTAGGGTAAATAAAATATAGAACGTTTTAATACAGAGGAATAATGTTAAAAACTAATTCTATACATAAGAATTTGAATGAATGGACTAAGAATAAAGGAGTACAGCACAGCATGAACAAACCACTATGTGGGGGAGTTTCTGAAACAATAAGCTCTAGGGGCAGGCCATAATGTGATTATATAGCAGCTCCAGAATGAAGCCACTTTTGATTCTGTACCTGAAACTGGTCCCCAAATCCATTCTTAGGCACACTGAATGGAAAATTTTAGCCATAGAGAGTTTTCTGAAGTAAATTCTTATTTTTATTGATTGTATGGCTTAGACATTCAGCTTTGTTAAATTATCTACAAAGCTAATAGAATGAGAGAAATACAGAAGAAATATACTTCAGTATGCAGCATTACTTTTGCTGTTGTTATTCATTAGTTTCTTCAGTAAGAAAACATGAAATTATGTAGTGCAGTGGTGCTAGCATTATCTACTGTAATACCCAGTTTGTGTGGGTTCATTAATTCATTCACATTCTTCAAGGGAGATGTAAAATTTACTCTTGACTATTCTAAAGTACACCTAAGCACAGTTACTGTTCCACTGACATTACTGTAAATGTTTCTCGTTGACTTAGGCAGAATCTAATTTTTCTGCTGCAAGCATCACAGACATAACATATTAATAGATTTCTAACAGAAATAAACGTTGAAACTATTGCGTTTGTAAAGCTGATAGAGATCGATTAAGTAAAAGGCCACAGAGCAAATGGGTGAGAAGGGATGGAATAGGCATTATGAAATGAACATTGCACTAGAGGTCAAAAAGGCAAGAAAACTAAAGCTTTGAAGTGCTTGGGGCTTGGTCCTATATTTCTAAAAATGACAGTAATAATATAAAGATTATTTAATGCTGAAGAATACCAATTATCACTTGCACATTTTTTTCTGCTGGTTGGTTAAACTGTCCATATTCCTATTAAAGATTTTGCAGTATCTGTCTTCTTTACTTAGAGAAGTTAAAGACATGAAAAAAATATGGGCCAACCTATCCTAGGACCTTTATTTTATAGAACAGTCCCAAACCAAATTTTTCTCTCTCCGTTGTCTATTCCAGTGTCCAGCTCTTGCTAGTTTTAGGTGACTAAGAAATAAAAATCTTAAGATTCCTTTGGGAGGTAAATTTACTTTCCAAAATACACTTAACCATTGGGAAATGTTATCTGTTAGCCTATATTCATTTTTGACCAGTTAAATCTTCATTAAGAGCCCATATACTAAAGCTTTTTTTTAGTGTTTCCTTCACATTTAGTACTGCCATAAAGAAAGATTCTAAGCACTGATGTTTTTTCTTCAGTTTGCATTTCCAAAGCAAGTATATTATAATTGCATTTTCAGTTTATGAAAACTTTCTAAATACCACAATCCTTCATAAAGGCTGTCAGCTATAATTTTTATTCCCATTTAAAAACAGGTGCCATAGGTTCAAAAATTCTAAAATTATAGAACAATACATTCATAAAGCAATGTTATATGCATGAATTCTGATAATGAACCAATTCTTTGACAATATAATTGCATGCAAATTAACCATATATATGCATAAACATTGCAAAGTTTAGCCTGTGACATACCAAATGCTTTAAGTAGGCTTTTGGTCTCCTATCTAGCCATCTTCAGGGCTGCTCAGTGGCTACTGGAAAGCATTTCTGAAGAATTGCTTATACTATTCTGAAATAGGTGAGCTTACTCGCCCACTGGGGACAAGGACCTCCCTCTCTGCTGTCTGTCCAAGATGACCTGAGCAGCTGGTTGAGGCATCTAAAAGCCAAGGGCCTACTTGAGCGCTCAGGAAGCTCTATACTACTCAAACTGCCTGAGACCAGTTTTCATTTGACCTCTCTCCCCTTACATTGCCTCAGCCTCTCAAAAGTATCTAAATATTTTGGACTTTAAGGCCTTTAAAATAAGATTATGCACAGCAGATAGCATGCTTTATTAAATAAACACCTGTACATGCAGAGGCTCTCGAGCACTTGGCAACAGACCTTATTACATCTCAGGAATTTAAGAGTTTTACTTCAGGCTTGTATTTCAAGGGTTTGATGATTTTTTTTTAGATATTGTTGAATTTCCCTATCTCAGTATCTAGGCCTTAACACTGCAATGCTATTTTAGTTGAGGCTTTCTTTAGAATATTTTTAGTGATTTGTGTTGTAGTAAGACTTCCTTCTGTCTTGGGAACACAGTAGTGAAGTGCTAGAATTCAAATTGCACTCTGCAAATGATACCATTCTTCCCTAATCCCTTTTTGAGCACTGCTCATCTTCAGAGATTATTATACATATATCTGCTCTTTTACTTGCAGCTTGCACAAAGAACGCTGGAGGTCACTCTAGCATTGCTCAAGTAACAATTTCCTCTGAAGAGAGAGACAGACACTGAGTTTTTTCAAGATTCAGTTGAATGTAGTTGATTAAATATAACACTTCATGTGTCATTTACCCAAGTCAGTCAACTCTCATGATACGTTCTACTGAAATTGCACATTTAACTCAAGTTCTAAATTCATGCAAACACAAAATAAAGACAACTATCATTAAAACAAAAAAATAAAGTTTCTACTTAGTCCTGCTAGGAAATAAAGGCTCCTAAATTCATAAAATATACATGTAAGTTAGACATTGCAAATTGTGAGACAGAAGGAACACTAAGTCTATTTACAGGTTTCAGTGGTTCAGGATACTGCATGTATGTTTTAGGTGTCTCTTTACAATTCTGTGTTCATTGCAACCTGGCAAAAGCCTGTGGGCCTGGCACGGTTAGGCTATAGGGTTTCACCTTCCAAGGAAGGCCTGATGGAGAACAGCTGAACTCAAAGTGTTCCTTCAAGCTCCAGATCCAAACCCTCAGACCTCAGTGGTGTTAGAAATGCATTGGCTATTCCTACATAGCTGTCAGCCACCCAAGGGTTTCCAGGTGGACAATTCATAAGCAGTCCATGAGTCTGTGTCACCACACAAAACTGTGCTCAAGCATACAGTGCTCCAAAGGGCATGCTCTTACCATTTGTGAACGCAGACTGGTAAATTTGGTTTCGGCATCAAATAAGATTGGTTTAGAGAAGCAGCTTGGATTTGCTAATGGGGGGGGGGCATTTCCACTGAATCCAAAGGCTGAGTATAGTCTGAGCTCTGTATTCAGTCAATGTCTATAACCACCCTTCTCTTTCTTCCAAGTAAATAAGTTCTTTTGTTACTGAGACCACACTGTAATTTATTTTTGCTGTGTCTTGTTTGAGTTTTCTGCATTTTGCATGGCTTCAGAACATAATTGTCTTTCCAGCATAATTTTCCATAGATTTAAAACACGTCTTGACAAGGAGATCAAATACAAACTCCAAAACATTATTTCATAATTTAGCGTTGATGCCAATTAACTTCATTCCTGAGACACAGGAATTGTGCTATTATAGCTTGGGGCAACTATTAGAACAGAGGTCAAATAGCACGAGACCTCCGGTGATGTGAATATTTGCACAGTACAGACATTAATGATACCATTCTCATTGATTGTGCTTGCTATCAAACCCGTGTAAAATAGTAACAAACATACCAATTTTTCATTTTCTCTTGAATATTTTCAGAGAAAATGAAGCAGCTCAAAAAAATTATTTGCAGCTCAAAACCTTGCTGTAGATAAGTAGCAATTTCCATATTTTCTCAGCTTATAGAAGAATTATCCTATTAAAAAAGCCACTATCAAATCTTAACTACAGAATTGTATTTAACATTTCAGTCAAGAAAAGGAATAGTTAAAAAAGACCCTCCTTCAATAAAGTACAGGAAAGAGTTGGCTAGAGTTCTCAGAAACCACTGTACTAAGTACTACTTCAGTAGAATTAAATGCAAGAATTGTTTCTGTAGTCTAAAAACAAGACCATTTTAATTTAAACTTTTAAGAACATTTTAAATGTACGACTCCCAGTAATATAATGGATTTTTTTTTTTTTCACATTTCTTCAGTGAGAATAACAGAACAAGGCATCTGGAAAAGCAGAGAAGGAATAGTTTATATTTCATATAGATAACAGGAATTTTTCCC
This sequence comes from Egretta garzetta, assembly GCF_000687185.1. Taxonomy (NCBI): domain Eukaryota; kingdom Metazoa; phylum Chordata; class Aves; order Pelecaniformes; family Ardeidae; genus Egretta; species Egretta garzetta. The sequence goes on along the minus strand of NW_009259424.1, from coordinate 1,190,926 downwards.
CTCTTACAAACAGCCCTTAATAAGCGGGCAAAATTCAAAACATAGAGCATTTAAAACTTTTCTGGTAATGTTTTCTGAGTAAAATAACTTTGTGCAAATGACATAAAAGACTCAGGTGGTAACATGTCATTTATTCATGACCAAAAGTCTAAGTTACTGTCCTACTCATCCTGGAAATGTCATCTGTTCAGAAGGCGAAGATTTTGTGTAATCATCCAGGATTTATAAATATCCAACAGTTCACTCAAAGCTTCAAATTACCTGCTGGATGACTGGAAATCCCAGTCCTATCCATCAGGCATGAGGGAAATACATGTAAGAAGCACATGAAGCCCAATATATAGCACATATGCATAAATTTCTGTTGGGGGGGGGGACGGGACGGACGAGGGGGACCTACATAAAAAACCCCAAAAAACCAGCAGCTGTGGTTCAATGCCTTCAGGAACAGTTAGAACAAATACCTTTACTTGAATAAGGGGTATTACCAAATCTGAACTTTGATGTGTTTTTATAATTTGGGTTCCTTTGGCTTCAAATAGTAAAAATGTTCTTGCATTTAATAAAATCTTCCTAAACCAAGTTACTTGAATGGATTTCAAGTAGTCTGTTTTCTGTAAAGAAATCTGCAGCAGATCCATTAGCGTAGAAGTAAACAGCTCTGCTCCTTGTCCTCAAATCAATTTAAAAAAAAAAAAAAAGAAAGAAAAGTTAAAAAAAAAAGCAACTTTGTACTAAAAGCCCCAAGAAGTCTTTCCTGGCATTTACACCCGAGAAATACTTGTTTCTCCACCAGCAAACATGATCTCTGACTGTCTCCCCTTCGATGTCTGTTCTTTAAGAAGTTCCCCTCGACTATAATAACATGGTATACTGAAGGCACTACTTTTCCCTGCCCTACTCATTTGCTATTTACATAATCATAAAAATTTGGTATAATCATGCTTTTTGTCTTCCTGTATATGAAACCAGGTACACCATGGGATAAAGACAGCACCTTATAAGGCATAATGCAGCTTACGAGAGCCTTACCCGAACACATAAAACTACATGGACATCAGCAGAACAGTCCAAATCACTTTCGGTATAAGCAGATTAAACAACCAACATTTTAAACAAAGATTATTACAATGCTAAACTACTGAGTTGGATGGGTGATACACAGTAAGTTAACAAGGACCATTTTATATGTTAATGTTTTAAAATGTACCTCATTATCTAAAACACAGCAATCAGCACAAGGATAAATTCTAAATGAAGTTTGATTCATTTTTTTTTTAATATAGCCACAATAACACAAAAAGACATACGGGAGAGAAAGAAGAGATACACAGATAATATCAACAGCAGCGTTGAACCCTACGCAGTTAAGTGCAAGGAAAAAAAAAAAAAAATCACTGCCACATAGTATCAAATTTTCTGTATCATTCCAGCCTTTTACTGTCTGCTATAGAGGGACAGTTAAAGGTCTGTTACACTGGACCAACCCTGTTTCTGCAAGCGGTCTGCAAAGGCTGTTGTTGTTATCGTTGCCCGTTGAAACGAAGGATAAATTCTCTTGGTTTTTGTAACCCAGAACTGAGCACTTGTAGCTCCCTGACAATGACTACAAACCAACCTGACTCCCAATAGCTAACGAGCAATTAAAGACAAGGAGTCAAAACCTTTTTAAAAGCTGTATTAACCTAAAGAGAATTTAGTAAATATTGAAGTACAAAGTAACTGAGTTCTTTTAAAATTCTAGAAACACCTTGTGCTTTCTAATGTCTGTCCTCTACGTTCCCCAGGCCAGGTTCCAGAGAAAAGTCCTAAAAGACTAATTTCGTAAGCCTATTCAAGATCATTAATACAACAATATTTTTGGTACTGAGGAAAGCTGAAGAATTATTAAGAAGGCTTCTTGACCTCATGGGAAAAAAGAAGGGGGGGAGCACAATCGTCATCACTCCAGCTATTTAAAAAAAAAAAAAAAAATTAAAAGCTGTGACTGTAGTAGGGAAAATAGGGTAAAATCCCTAGCATAAACATACCCTGCAAAAAGGATGAAAGGGAAAATGATGTTTTTTATCCACAGCAGCACATGTATAAAGTCAAGTTAGATTTAATTTCCATTATACCACTGCTGACACAACTACCTAAAAAAAAAAAAAAGTTATATGATAGACAACTTTTCCAATCGCTGAGAGAACAGAATTAGTAAAAAGAGGGGGGAAAAAAACCAAGATACCAGCACCAAAAAAAAACACCAAAACCACCACAAGAGGAAATAAAACAAGCGATGGCGGTAACTAACGCGTCTGCTTCCCCGCGCACAAGTATTATTTTTTTAAAAAAAGAAATCCACCAGCGCCCAGCCGGCAGTGGCCGAGTGGTTAAGGCGTTGGACTTGAAATCCAATGGGGTCTCCCCGCGCAGGTTCGAACCCTGCTCGCTGCGGCCCGATGGGGGTTAATTTTTTTCTCTCCCATGGCGTAGAATGTGCAGGCTCTTTACTCTTCATGGCTTCTCTTAAGCGTGCAACTGCGGTAACCGGAGGGATTGTGTAGTATCTATCCTATTGCAGCTCGTTCAGCCATGCCTACACGCTCCTTCCCTGCCCCTGTCAAGAAATAAAGTAGCAGCAATAGGTCCCAGGGCAAGTTTCCAGCACTGCATGTAAACACTTGTGAGGAACAGCAGTTGGTGGAGGTGGGAGAAGGGTGCATTGGGATGAGTGTTCTTTCCACAGCTCACCTTCTAGGTTTTCTGAGGCAGGATGGGCACTGTCCAAGTGCAAAGCTCAGGATTAAACCAATGCCTTGCACAGACCGTTCCCCCATTTGCCCAAAGGGCTATTGTCCTGCTCCCATGTCCTACAGCTGATACAAAATAAATACAGTAGCAGCAGGCTACTCTATATTGAATGCATTCTCTTCGTCAAACCTACTCTTTCATGACAGAAGCTGGTCTGATTACTCCTAGACCTCCAGCGAGGGAGTCCTAGATCACCTTTTCCTGTCCTTTATGGCCTTCTGCACAGGCATGAAGCATGCACACACACAATCTGGCAATGGGGGGGTTGGGTGGGAAACACAGAGAAGTTATTATGCAACTAATAACCAGGAAAAACATAAGAACAAGGCACTTCCCCATACACACACGCATCTCCCCTCTTTCTGACTGGCTTAAACTGACCTTTCATCACCCAGATGTGTCTATCTCCTCCTATGTGCGACCCCAGCATTAGTGAAGAGACGAAAAATTTGCAGTCAGGTAAGAGAAGACTGAAATTAAGAAAAAGGCCATTTCCACAGGGGCCAAAATAGGCTAGAATAGGAACAACCGCTTTTCACGCCTCTCTCTCTTAAATACAAGACAAAAACCCAATACAAAGACACAGGCAAGCCCATTCTTTCTAGCATCATGTTTTGTTAGTGCAACTTAATTTAATCAGAAAATGGAGGCAAGGGGAAGAAGAAGAAACACTGAAATACCCCTGCTCAGAACAAAATAAAAGTAAGAGGGGACAAACAATTGTTTAGACTGGCAGCAAAATGAATATTTCAAAGTGCACCCTAACAAGGCTTCCAGGGATTTCAGGTTTGGGTGTTTGTTTCTGTTAAGGCACATGCAAGCGTTAGAGGGTTCACTTTAGCAGGAATCTTAAATTGGTAAATAACTGACAATGGTACTGTGTGATACGTGACCATAACGTTAGGCATTTCCCTCGAGTTCTCACATGCAAAGGTATGTGCCAAGGGATACAGGAATCAGACATCTTATCTATCATCTCAGACATTGCAGAAGAGACAGTTTTTAAATTCAAGAGTATTGAATTAAGCATCCTTTGCTAAGGTGTGGTACATGTGCTACTTTCACCTTAGCATATTTGTATTCTAACAGCAGCTTAAAATTTTGTGCTTAGAGCAGTACGTTAGTTGCTCTGCAAAATAGCAAAGTTTTTAGTGAGTGTGCACATTTCAGGTAACACATTTTAGAAAACATAACTTCTTTTCCACATATAAGGCTTGACTTTGTTTAAACAGTCAGGAATTGAAACTCTCTTGTTCTTTTCTAACTCAAAGGGCCCACGCACCCCTGTAATCTGGAACAGATGAGAGAATGTATTTTGTGTAATGCAGTTTTGGGTAACATTCCAAATTAATAAAAAGACAATATTAAAAGAGTCAAAATACTAAACACAGTGGGCGAGCTTTGCACTAAGTCCTTCTTTTCAATTGCATCACTGCAGAAGTTGCCGGGTTTTGTACTGACCACTTTTGTGGGGTGTTTTATTTCCAAAAGACATATTTCATTGCTTTAACAGATGTGAAGACAAAGCACCAACCCAATAAATATTTATTAAGAAATTTGCAACTTCAAGATGTCCTTTTCACTGGGACCTCGCTGGGGATGGAAATGTCAAATGACTAACACTTAAAAGACGTGGTTATTTTAAATTTTATATTGAAAAAATAAGAGGCCAGTCTGACAGAAAAGCAACAAAAATCTCCTCCATCTAAGGAGGTATCTGCATTCAGTGAACCTTTTCACCTTGAAACTGATTTTCTCTAAAATTTGCAGTTGAAAAAATAAAAGAGCAACAGTGAACACCCAAGTAACTTCTCACCCTTACCCTTCAGCAAGATTTATGAAAATGTTCTCATCAAAGTACTAAAAAAGGGGAAGAACCGTATGGTTTTAATCACAATTTTTTTTTGTAATTACAGAAGAAAGTAAGGACTGCCAAACAGCCCACTAAAGCTATATACACATCAGCAGCACTAGTGTTCCTGCTTCAGTGCTCGCCTCTTGACTCCTATCACTTTTCACCTCCGTTTTACAGCAAAGAGTTAAAGCACTACTGTTCTGATCCGCTTCCCTTTTTAAACCTCAGCTAGAACAGTGAGAAAGAGCAGGGCAGTAACGAATCTGGTGCTGGAGTCCAGACTCCAAAGCGTACATACGGGCTCAACATGGTACTGCTCCATATCTCTGCCACTTGGTGCAATTTTCCTCCCCAAACCCTTCAGGCCCGCTGCACAGTACCTTCAGGGATCAAGGTGCCTCTAGCCTGCTAAGCAAAGAGGTGCTTAAGATTTCCAGGCTCCTTTTTTATTTTTTTATCATCAGCTACCCACACTGAAGCAAGCAGCCCAGTCCTTTGGCAGTTGCAGGCCAAGGATGGACATGGGAATCCTGGGGAAGACTCAAATCCTTTGAAAGTGAGGACTGCAAGTAGCGGAAAGCACCAAAGGCACCCAGGCCCAACCAGCTGGAACAGTCTCTTACTCCTCTGGACCTTTCTGCTCATTCTTCTGCTCCCCCATCCCCTCGATATCATTCACACAAAGTTGTTTATGGAAAGAGGAGGAGTTGACAGTCCTCTTCCCAGCATAAATTTGGTGGTTCCATGGAAATTAACTGCTAGTAAAGGACCAGCTCGGACAATCCTGGTGAAGTTAATGTGGTTTCTGCAAGGATCTGTCCCTGAAAGTCAAACTGTATCTCCGCAGAAAGGCTGTCTGTCTTTGGTGCCGAGTCTTTCAGTATTTTTGGAGAAGCAGTTTTGACAAAGCAGCAAGCAAATAATTTTGTCCAAAGCACTGAGAACCACATCACACATCAAGACCGGAAACCTTCCGAATATTGGCAGCAGTAACCCCTCTCCCATACTGCCCCACCAGAAGAAGGGAGCAAGAGCAAACCACCGTGAAGACAGAAAAGAGAGGAAAGAAAATTCATTTTCTCCAGCATCCATCACCTGTGACAGGTTACAATAGCCATCAGAGACCCAAGATGTGTAACAGTTCCCAGTCTGTATTGCGCACCACTGTAATGACTCAGACACAAGCCTTTCAAAGCTGGGACAAACGGAGCACATGAAGAGTCTCGCCTTCATTAGCACAGGAAGGAGAAGAGACTAATAGAGTGAAGGTGAGAGAACAAACATACGCAGTGCCTACCGTCGGGGGGAGGCTCGGCAACTCTTATAACAGCAGGATGAGCGTGTATGCTGGGTTGCAATAAAAATACCCAGCATAAATTAACTGATAAACATCACCCCATCTGACAGTGACAGAGGCTGACAACTTACTGAGTTGCTTTATCTTTTGTTGTGTAATTTCATCAGCTTTACAATAGCTTCACTGCTTACCTTCCCAGCAGTCTTGTCCCTCATTTCAGGATATGAGAGTGTAAGATAGCAATGTTCGTGCTCAGGAAATTAAAGCTACCCAATATCTGTTTTAATCATCAGGATACTTGGTTCTATTATAGAACATATAAACTGCCTTTTTTTTTTTCCCCCCTCTCTCATTCAAAGAAAGAGGAAAACAAGCATTCAGGAAACGATCTTACCATCCAGCATTACTCAGCCTGAGATTTTAAGTCATGTACTATGAGTATTCATCATCAAAACTAACTCCTACATCACCACTTGGGAAACGTTGGCAAAACAACTTGGCAAATACTGGCAAAGCAAAAAGTTCACAAAGAACTAGAACATTCTCAATCTTATACATTCAGCATTTGCACAAGAACAGGCATTAGAGCAGTAATTAAAGATATATTGATTTTATATAATTGAAGAACCCCCCAGAGCTTTTCAGTTTCATTGTAAACATCTGGCTGAATAAACTAGTTGATACAGTTTCAGAGACCTAAAAACACATATTAAACAACATGCCCTATTTTCTGTATTTTATTATCCTCATCATCCACCTGCTATCTCATAACTTCCAGCTGAAATCTCATCAGCCCTCACAAGTCCAGTAATGGCAAAGTTTAAGCAATACTTTTGACTGGACTCCAGAGGATCTAGGCTCACTCCACAGGTCTGTTTATTTTCATACCAAGCTAAGCTAAATCACTTAGAGCTATAGCTAACAAAGTGCACAAGCACGGTAATGGTCAATCGCTGTGCAGTGGAAGCACACACCGAGTCAGACCCCTCAGGTACCCAGATGGTTCAGGACCCTTTGTTACCTGCCTAAACAGCTCACAGAAGTGCTCCAGAAGAAAACAGGACCTTACCATCCCTTGCAAGTAACTGCCCTCTCCCCCAACTCAAGATTCAGCCCCCTAATTCTAATATATAGTACCTGGGTTTGTTGCTGTTGCTCCCCATCCCCACAACTGTCCTTTTGCAGCTGTTTCCACTTTGCAAAGAAAGTTAAGTTCTCTGTTGGCCACCAAAAAACCATGTATACCTGACTATTGCCTCTTAATCACATCTTCACAGAGCGTGAGATCCAGCTTACAACCTCCGCTCCAATTAATATTTAAGCATATTAATGCTTACCAGTGCAGAGGCCAAGGCACTGCAACCTCCGCTCCAATTAATATTTAAGCATATTATATGCTTACCAGTGCAGAGGCCAAGGCACCACATTATTGTGGATAATATCATGTGGGACATTTGCTGCGTCTTTTCATGCTACTAGCAAAAAAACCTTTTAAAAATTCTAACAATGGGCAATTTGTCAGGTGCTTATTTCTTTCCTTTCTAACATGAGGGAGAACTGGGCTGCCCAGTTATTCCAGTTAACTATTCTTACTGGCCAACAGGTCAGGTCCCACCAGTGCTGTCCCAAAAGCAAAACAGGCTGCACAGCTTCCTCTCGCTTTCTAGTACCCCTGGGTTTGCTCTGCTAGGAATAGGTTAATTACAATGGGCAATTTGTCAGGTGCTTATTTCTTTCCTTTCTAACATGAGGGAGAACTGGGCTGCCCAGTTATTCCAGTTAACTATTCTTACTGGCCAACAGGTCAGGTCCCACCAGTGCTGTCCCAAAAGCAAAACAGGCTGCACAGCTTCCTCTCGCTTTCTAGTACCCCTGGGTTTGCTCTGCTAGGAATAGGTTAATTCAGCTTTATTTGAGAATACAGAAAATTGGACCATTTCAAGTTAAATATATACATAAATAGAAAAAAGTCTGTGTCGGTGTACTAGAGCACCAGTTAATAATCTGTCCCCTTTACTAGGGCAAATACAAATTAGAGTACTGATCTCTAGCAGGTACCTTGCAATATGCAAGTTTTACCATCAGCTTTCACTGGGCTGAGAGTCTTCCAAATATCTGCAATTATTCATCCAGAACAAATATCTAAAGGTGCTTTGCCAAAACAAACCATGTAATAATTGGCTAATAATGACATCAGTTTTAATTACATGAAAAACGAGTTTGCTGTACAAAGGTCTATTGTATATTTACCTCTTGAGGGAAACCAGCTGGTTAAGTGCTAAATCATCCATCCAGCTACCCCCTTTTACCTTTACCAGTCAAATGGGGAGAGGAGAAGCTGAGCTGCCGTCTGATTCAAAGTATTCCAGCCGACTGCATTTCCATCTTTTTGGTAAAGACAGGAAAGTTGTACCCTATTACTTTGTATCCTTTGCATGAACTAGAGTTTCTTCTGTTACTGCTGTTTGACATACTTTGCAGTCCCTCCCTATAAAATGGATTGAAAGTCTTTCTTGGGCAAATACCTTTATCTAAAGGAAAGCAGCATATGCACTAGAAGAAAATTTGTAATTACATTTAGCATATATTACAGGGAATTATTAATCTCATCTCTGTAATGTTTTCAGCTACAAAGTATGCAAGGGCAAAGCATGTAGAATAACAAAAAAAAAATCTTTTGGATAAGCAGGATGGTGTGCCGTAAAAATAGCTATTGCTACTGATGCCATCAACTCTAGGATCAATGTAGCTGTATCAGGAGAACACCAGTACTTTCAGCTTTTATAAACTGGTACAAACACAACCAGCATTAACACTAGTATCAGCCCCTGTAAAGATAAATGGCACCAGAATAAATACACTAATGAGGCTAATAAGATAGACATATTATCAGGGTTCCATTGGCAGGCACTTGTGTTATAATTTATAGCAAATGGGCACCAAACAGGAGAAGCACAGTAGGTCAGTCAGCACATCACACCCCTGCACGGTAGAGCCAAACATGTCACTCCAGGGAGAGACAGACATGCTAATATTGTTTCCATGTTGGGAAAAGGCTGTAGTTTTCAGATTAGACTTTCCATGGAGATGCCCAAGATTCATAACTGGACTTCCTTAAGCTTTTACCTACACTGAGGGGACAAATAACAAGAAATTCAAAAGGGATCTGTGTGGTGGGTAGAAGATTCCAATTAAAAAAATGAAAACATCCCCTTTTTGTATGCATGCAGTTTTATTTGTTGCTGCTGGAATTACTTGTCTGCACAAAACCACAATGTCAATACCTGATATATTAGCCAGGTTTACAAAGAAGAAAGCAAATACAAAATGAATAAACACAATGTAGAGCTTGAAAACTTGCCCAAAATATCAAAAAGCTTTTCTGTGAGCTTTTGTACACATTGATGCTGACTGGCCTGACTCTTCATTCCTCACCATACAAAACCTTGATAAGACCCCGACTACCAGGCCGGAGCAGAGAGGGAAATTACTATTAAGCCACAGGACAATGCTGGTCCACAGACAATGGGTATCAGTTGTCCACCAATACATCTTCAGAAGAAATTAAGTTGCTAACTGGAGAAGCGAAGTTCTGGAACTGCCTTCCAAAATAAATAGCTGGTGCAAAAAGCGCACTTGTTAAGATAGAAACCAAGTGATTTTTTAAGAGTGCTTGATCTATCATGGTGACCTTCTTGGGTAATAACAAGGTTCTTAGTTCATCTATATCCCAAGATCACAATTCTCTAATAAGTTTGTAACAGTATTGTACATGTGTGCATAATAAATCACTATAGGAAGTACAATGCAATGGAGAAGTGAGCCAGTGTACATCGTTTAGATATAAGCACAGTTCTGATTAAATTTCATTGTCATATAGCTTTTAGAAGATCGTCACTGAATAGGATGATATGCTGGAGTCTAACATTGACTTTTGGTTCTACTGAGAGTACATTCTTCATAGCATGACAGTGTTGAGAGAAATATTCACTACACAATACTTAAGAATACAAGAAACAATATATAAAATGTTAGCTAACTTCACAAAATCACTTTATGTTAATACTGAAAAGGGCTTTACTTTTTAAAGTCGCTTATTAAACAAAAAGACCACCATCTGTAATGCTCAGAGCATGCATGTTAACAAATCAGTATTGACACTTATTTGAACAACGTTCACATCACAGTGAATGAATACAAATAACTTATCACTGCTGACAAAAAAATACTGAATTGTTGAACAGATGATCTCACACTCTTGCATATTTTGCATTTTAGATCTCGTAGTTTCTGAATTTCCTCAGCAGCTCTGATGGAGCATCCCCTGACCAACGGAAACGCAAGTGCCAGTAATTTGCCTCTGAAAATCCTGAGGAAAAAAAAAGAGAAAGGCAAGTAAATTATGATAAACATGGATAAAACTAAGTTGTTTGAAATAATATTTGATAATCTTCTCCAGAAAAAGTAAGTAAAAAATTGGTCACTTCCAGTGCTCTTGACTAGCAGGGGCAACCTCTGTATTCTTGGCACCATTTGAACAAGAATTCAAGCAAACACCAAACTTCAAGATATATATCAGCTGGGAAGAGTCCAAAGGAGAACAGCAAGAACGACAGCAGTCTAGAAAAGAGGACTTACCAAAAAAAAATTGAACAAATTGCATTTGCTTAATCTAAAGAAGAAGAGATAGCGGGTGACATGATAAATCTCCAAGTACGTGAAAGGCAGCAGTGTGGAGGGAAGGTACAGATGGCCCTTTCCACACGTAAGGGAGTAAAGGAGTTTTTCAGACCCTGCACTATGTTTTTATGATCTATGGGCTGTTAATACTAAAATGTGATCTTCCTATATCAGGAAGCTGAAGCCTATTACCAGACTTAGTGTTAAAAATCTCTTATTCAGGCTCAAATAGCTACGTGGAGTTGTAGTCCATAATTCTTACAGACCAGCAGACAGGAACTGAAAATATCCCTGTTTAAAAGTGGAATCCAATATAATACATTTTCCTGGACCAAAAGAAAAGCATTATCAACATCCTACAATCAAGTATGAACACTGGAGTGCATACAGGCCCTGTCAAATAAACATATTCTAATATTAACATTTATTAATGTAAATATATGCCCACTGGGTAAATTAAATAGGCATTTGATTGGTTTGATATTTTTCCCATTCAAATCTACAGAAATTAAATTAAAACTTAAAATAAGAAAATTACTGCAAAGAAAGCTCACCATGGGACCTTAGACTAGATATAAGGAAGAAATTTTTTACACTGAGGGCGGTGAAACATTGGCGCAGGGTGCCCAGAGAGGTGGTAGATGCCCCATCCCTGGAAACACTCAAGACCAGGTTGGACGGGGCTCTGAGCAGCCTGCTCTGCTTGAAGATGTCCCTGCTCACTGCAGGGGGGTTGGAGTAGGTGACTTTTAAAGGTTGCTTCGGACCCAAACCATTCTATGATTCTATCATTACAAGGAACGAGATGATGTTTTCTTTACTGTGAAATTTTACTATTTTACAAAGGATATAGTAATTATTTAGTTATCAAAAAAAAAGCAAATAGTATAATTTTATAGAGCATAATTTTTTTAAATATAAAATTTTCAGTTATGCCTCACATACATTTTGTTTGTAGAATTTTCTTACCTATTTTCTGCATTCCACAAATGTTTGGGATTAAATTAGGTTTTGCTACCCTCACAGTTCAACTTAATTTCCTGTTTGATCAAGCTGGGGAGAAACGACAGGACTTTGTTTAATCATAGTTCTCTGATAGCATAAGCCTAAGATTATGAAACTCCTGAAGGATCAAGCAGAACAGAGGGTGGCCATTGTGGTAAGTAAACTTCGATTCAGGCATACTAACCTAAACAAGAGACAGGAAACACCACCTGGCCAGATGACAGCTTTTGAAATACACATTTATTCTGGTGCATGCACTATTTTTTAAAAAATCTGTTGAAATAGTTCAAATACAAAGGAAGCCTTCAAATTTCAATTTTTAATCCTCATTAACTCATCAGATGCAAACTGTGCATAAATACTGAATGCTGGATAAAATAAAAAATAGTACAATACCTAAATGTTTTATTTAACATCTTAAAAGTTATTTTTATTAAAATCACTGAAAATAATTGCCTTTTTTTTTTTATTTTGATATAGCAGCAAAACTGAACTTTCCATTTTGGCTTGAGAAGAATTTTTTCCTCTTCTCCTCTAGTTTTCGGGTTTACTAGCAAACAAGTGAGCAAACATGGGGTAGGGAGGAAGAAAGGCCTGAAAGCTTCAAAATTAAACAAATAATAAACAATATAAAACCCAAAACAAAACCCCAACCCAAAACCACATTTAAAAAGCTACCAGTTAAACATATTATTCTGGAGAAGAATTTCTCATGACTAAAAGCCTCCATTTCAGACCAATCCCTGGATACTGCAATTTTCTGTAACTGCTGGTTTCACTTACTTGGGGAGTCTGGATTCTTTGAAGACTGTGGTTTTACATCAGAAATTGCAACATCTTCTTGCTCCCTGTTCCCATCTGACAATCCGTCTTCATTGCTTTCCATCTGTTGGGTCCAAATCTCATTAGTTGTGTTGTTGCTATTATTCAAGTCAGGAGCTTCCAGCATTTGGTCCTTCTTACTTTGGACAGCCCAGTGCATTGACTAAATAAATGCAAAAATAACAAATAAACAACTAATTCCTATGCCTTAAAAGATTTTTTAAATGAATTTCTCTTTTCTTTCTTATACTGTTGTAATAAATGCTTAAACAAAGCACATATTGGAGAGAACCTTGCAGGTCAATAGGACAGGGGAATGCATGGTTACATATTGCAAATAGCATTTGAGAGAACAGTTTATGTCAGGTAGGAATCAAGGACAAAATGCACAATTGCATCAAATAATTCTAAGGGTCTTTTGTCCAGTTTCTTCTGTCGTGACTTCTGACCCTTTTTTTAAGAGGCCTTGAGTGACTTAGAAAATGTCCATTTTCAAGGCTGTCTTTGACTTCAAGGTGCCCTTTGAAAACAAGACAATTAGGAAAACTTTCGTATTAAAGTCTGTGAAATAACTTCTGTTTGGAACTGAACTAAGCTTGATGGGATACCCCCAGCAAACATTTAAGCTCAGGCATAATGCTTTAGTTGAAGAAGCTCTCAGACTTTTCTCATAAGAAGAACCGAGGCGGGCAGAATTGGCAAGGGAAACATTTATTCACCTGCCTTAAAATCTGACTACATAGACTTGTAACCATCATTCACCCTAATAAGGCAGAAAAAAATAAAACATTATAGAATTAGGATCTACTAGGAACACGCTATCAAATTATCTCACTAGCAAAATTAGGAGGGAAAACAACCTTCAGAACATCTGTCTCTGTCACAAATCACCCCACTAGCCTAGCAGGGCCCCTCCAGAGACCTGTGTGAAGCCCAGGGTACCAAGGAACCTACCTTCTAGATTTTTCAATGAGCTCTTTATTTAATCAGATAGCATGAAAAACCATCTGATAAGCAGTATACCAAAAGGAGGATATATTATACAAAGGTCCTAGCTTTGAAAATAAATAAAAGGTTTCTACAAAAGCAAAGTGTGCTGAAGCATTTGAAAACAGCCCCTGAGTTACTTAAACATATATGATACACATATAATTCACATAAAAGCAGCAACTCAATAAATTCACTCTAAAACTACTAGCCCCAAACCCTTCTGTGAATGGGCTTCTATAGCTTTCCAATTTTTCCCCAAGTTTCCTTAACTCCCTTAGTGCAGGAATCACTCTACACTATTCCCATCCCCAAAACCTACCACTGCAGCCAAAGTGTTATAACTCATCCTCTCACTCACTGCAACATTTTCTCTGGACCAGTCCTACTTCCCCCTCCTCCTGAAGGCCCAAACTTAGACAACACCAACCGTTTTCACGGAATTGCTCAGGGCCTCCCACTGCTGGAATGGAATGGTAATTTTGCTTCGCCTCCAGTAATCATAACGCACTCGACTCTCTTCGTTAGTAAGAACTTCCTTAGCTTGCTGCAGCTTCTGGAAATTCTCCACTACAACACAAAAAGATACTAAAGCCAATATTTGTTTTGAAATAAATTAATTCAGATATGAAAGGGGAGCTGCCAACAATGGCTTAGAGCAAACAGAGTAAAAGAGACAGAAGGAGAGCTGAGCGACAAAGGAACGTGGGTGTTCTGCTTACAGCTTTGCAAAGTTTTAGCTGGCTTTAGGATCATAGCACTGCTGGTGGACAACTGATATCCTTTTCAAATGAGGACTAAAATGCTCCTTTGTCTACCAGCTTCAAAATCTCCTAAATTTGAGTACAGAAAAACTTAGAGTACAGCAGGCACAAGGCACAAGTCGCCCCCTGTAGACAACCTTAAAAAGGGAAATTAAACTGGAGTAATAATGCTTTAAAGAAACACCCTTGCATCCACAGCAGCAAGGAAGTCAGAGCAAAGCACAACACCAAGAAAACATGAGCAGAGGAAAAAAAAAAAAATTACAAGCAAAAACTGACAAGCAAAAAGAGGAATCTAAATATAGTTCAAGTTAAGTAGCTTGTGCATTTTATTAGGTATGTTTTCTACATATGCTAAAATGTTATCTTGCCTACCAGACTGCATGAATGAGAGCTCTTGTTTTTCCTTAGGGTAATTATTAATGAAATGGTTACTAAGGATGCAGCTGCATGTTACTATTTGTAGAAGGGTTATAAAGATTTAGACTTTATATATGAGTCACCTATGTGATCTATTATTATTATTATTCATTTATTCCAGTTTACAAATTAGAGATATTTCTTTTGAAATACACTAAGCCCAAACACTAATCAAAATTGGTAACTATAAATCTAACAACAGACAACAGGTTGAGGGGGCAGTTCTATTAGGTTTCCTTTTTCTAGCATTACTAGTTTTCAACAACCAAAAGGTCTATTTAATTACTCTTTCTTGAGCTTCTGAAATAAAAATATAAACTTTCACCAGTACTGTCAAAAGGTACTTAAAGTAAATACAGCATGTTCAGGTCAATGAAGCATAAAATATTTCTTCTTGACAAAGCTGCTCCAACGTTTGGCACTTGGCCTCCCTTTTTCTGTTACTTAGTTTCAATTAATTGTGAGGGACAGGGACACGGGACTGGGGGGCGGTGCAGGCAGAACAAGGACCATGCACTGGAACAGTCTCTCGTTTCCCTTGCTGCAATAGCCAGAATTTTCTGCAGCCAGAATTTACGTTCCATCGGTTTCATTGGTACTTGTTCTATCATTTAGAATGAATTAAATATTAGGGATCAGGTCACTGTTAGTAGGTGGTAGATCATCTCTCAAATGCCAAATATGGGGGGGCTTCCTTGTCAGGGAATCTCGAAGTGAAACATCCGACCTATTTCACCTTCTAACTCCCCCCCTTGCCAACCCCCTGATTCTAGGCGAGGATGGCACATCAAGGAAAGCCAAGCCCCGCTAAGAGCCCTGCTGGAGGCGGGGAGCACGAGTCTCATTTAACATCTGCTCTACTGCCAGCTCTGCTGCCTCAGGGGAGGCCGTGGATGAGGTCAAACTCACACAAGTAGGTAGGCTCTGGTGTTCGGTTTATGCTTATGTTGTTCAGTTTATAGTTCTACTAATAGGAGGAATTGAAGGAAAAGTTTTTCACAATCAAAATTGGAAGCATATTTAATTATTCTACAACAGATTTTTGGTGGGGACCATAATTATCATCAAAATAACCTTTGGTATAAGAATATAAACTATTCAGATGTTGGTGAGCGCTGATTAGAGCGATCTTGTGGTTATGAATGGGTAAGATTGTCTCCAAATAACTCAGGTGCTGCTTAGCCATCACAGGTTTGATGAACTGAATGCTTTCATAAACGCAAATGTTAGCTGCTCTTCCGCAAACAGATGGCTACTCATGTGGTGATGACTTCTCTTTATTTCCAGTCATTAAATTACATTAAAAGAAACTAAAGTACATTTACCATGTTCCTGATGGGATCGTTCATGGAAGCAAATTAACTAGTTGACACAAGTATGGCACCTGAATGCCATGAGCATAGAAGCAGGCCCTCTTCATAGGTCTAGAAAGGATTACACTCCATAAATAATTTCTGGATTAAAAGATGTTCTACCATAGAAAGAAAAAAAATTGAAGGTCCTAGGAAAAAAAGAATTCCAAAAAGTGTCTTCCTGCTCTATCACCAAGGAGCGTGCAAGTGTTAGAAAAGAATATTAAAGCTTGCTGTTTAAAGACAGTATGCTCCACACACATCACAGTTAAAATATATTGGGGGAAAAGAGTATTAAATAAAGTTTTAAGGTTGAATTTAATCTCTTAGTCACGTTAATATAAGAAAAAAAATAGATTGTTTTTAAACAGGGAAGAATACATACCTGCTTTGGGGTTTCCAGGATGTTTGTCAGGATGACATTCAAGGGCTTTAATCTTATATTCTGCAAGAATTTGTTCAACCTAAACAGAATGTTGAGACTTAAAGTGAGTAAATACACACACAGAGAAAAGATTTTCAAATTTGTTTTTTGAAAGGGGCTGGGAGGAACAACAAAGAATGCTGAAAGATTTTTTCCTATTAATTTTTACAAGCTTTAGTACAAACAAAATAGGTAACAACAACCATCTGTCAGTGACACTACTTATTTAACTTCATTTTCCATGCACACATTCCTGTTTTTGTGAAGCTCAGTCATCCAATACGGCAAGCTGGCTTTAAGAAAGATCTGTAAAGATCATGTGTGTGAAACCCTTTCCTCGCATTTGACCACACAGGCAAAATGCATCACTTCAGCCTCTCTTCACTTTGTTTAATCAACCCTAATTTTTAACGAAGTCTCATTGCAGGAGGCAAAGACCTTCTGTATTGCTGTAGATCAATATGTGGGACTGGGTGGCTTTCTCCATATCCTCTTCATAGGAAATTTAGTCAGTGTCGCATGGCTTTTCCATCTTGGCTACCCCGAAGCTAGATAATTAGCAGTTCACATTCCTCCTCCCAAGTTAAATTGCTGTGCAAAAGGTTGGGTTGGAATAGAATAAATTTATAATCAATATTAGACTATTGGCATGTATTAGTTTATTAATTACAAGCTCCCACACAGTTTATAGTGCCATAAAATATTAGAACCACTGGAAAAAACAGAGACTTCTTAACAGTTAACAAAATACAGGAAACCACTGGAGTGGGCATCAGCTTAGATGTTCAGCTTTTCCAAAGTATCTTGCTGCTTCTTATAATTCAGAAGCCAAAACTTCCTTATATTATTCCAGAACAACTCAAGCTTTCACAACAATTTGCCCCAAGATATCAATTAGCTACTATTCTTTCCCACGCTAGAAGGGCTGTTTATATAAAATTCCTCCTCCTTCAAATGCTGATATCTATATACAGTTTAAATTATTTATTTCAAAATTAAGGCTTGCTACATTTTTTTTTATTACAAAATTACAGTTCATTCAACTAGCTGGCCCAATTTTGCTGTCATATGCTGGGAAAGATGTGGTCTACAGTAGTATTTTAAGAATCCTACACTTCTTGCTCTTCTCAGTTAACTTCCTCGAGAGGGACAGATACAAGGTGATACAAGTCCAGTCAGTAAGACACTTAAAGATAGATACATTGTACAGAGAACTTGTTGAAACTGGTTATTATATAGCTAACTACCACCTCTAAGACTTAGTTATATAAAGGGGAACTTTGAAGTTACAATATGTACAGTAGCAGAGGGGTAGTGTGGAAGTCTTCAGTTTAAAAAAAAAAATCAGTAGAAGGATAAGTTTATATGAAGTTTATACAAAATATATGAAATTTATATGAAATATTCATTGAGGTTTTTTACCAAGAAGGGTATCCCATACCCACTATATATGAATAATGCTGTTCTTGGAAGAAGGATGAAGATTAAATCTCCCCCCTTCCTCTCAAGTCTGAAGATGAACAAGGTGTCCATGAGCTCAATTCTACAAGAAGCAAGAACGAACACAGGCATTTACTTGAATACAGGGGAAATCTGTAGAAATTGAGACTATTTGTGCTTAAATTACCCAGGCCAGATCAAGACCAGAATATTCAGCCGATTCAATGAAAGAATGGAAGCTGGGAAGGTGCTGTATATGCCTAAAGAAGCCTGTGCTGCCACAAATACGTGACTGTATTTGTCACATACAAAGTAATGTGATTGCAAAACACCTGTAATGCTTCGAGTTTCTGTTCAATGTTAGAAGCAGTGTGCACCGTCCCGAGGGAAGGCAGTCACAGTACTCAGGCAACTTGTGATCTCAGTTCCTACTCCCATGTCAATAATCTAGTAATGTCCACTGCTTCTCTCAACAAGTTATACTTGACAGATTATTTTTCAGGACCCATTAGTATTTATTCCATCTTTTTAATTTCATTTTGAAGCAATCTGAAAGATCATCATCACGTGTACATGAACTATTAATTAATTGATAAGACCTTCAGGAATTAGTGTGAGGTAGAAAATGAGAAGTAGCATCTGCAAGACAACATAAAAACCTTACACCGCCCTCTGCTGGGATGGCTTTTGGGAAGTTATCTCAAGAAAGACTTCAAATTGCCTTCCCTAACAGGTCAAAGATGCTTTACTAGTTTGCTTTCAGTGACAGAAGAGACAAGAGGTATTTCCCCAGCATTTGGCCGCTAGGATGGATGAGAGCATCTGATTAAATTTACCAAGCAAAATACAGCTTTTATCCACACTGAATACATCCTTCATTACAGCAGAGTAATCAAAACTCCTTTTCCAAAATCAAAACACAATTCCAGTTAATGTAACAATTAGATTTAAAAAAATATTAGCATACCACTTACTCAGACTATCCAAAAAATGTTATGCGGACACCGTTCAGAAGAAAAATACTTTTTTTAGTTACAAATGGTTCAACAATTGCTTAGCTAGATCTCACTGTAAGGTATGTATCTGCTACCCAAACACATTAGTAGAACTAGTATTTCAATGTCAATAAAGTTAGCATTTAAAAATCATTAATATGATTTAAAAAAAGAGAAATTATTTTTTTTCCTCCCAACCAATGAATACAGTTTTTAAAAAATTAAAAAAATACGTTAAAACCTGAGAAACTCAACAGCATTATCAGTGACCTACAGCTATGAACATGCATTGTTATTAGATGCATATAAATACCTTTTGTCATCTTTTAAAACCGAAAATCTATTCCAAATTATTATTTGGATGTTGTCAAATTTATGCAGCTGGCTCATGATTCACAACCATATCACATGTTGAAGTAAACTAATGAATAAACCATTCTTTCAGCTGTAGCTATAATACAATCCTGTTTTATAAGACACTTCTAGGATAAGCCTTAGTCTAGGATCTTAACATCGGCATACAGATCAGAACACTGAGCTTTCCGAAGGGAGATACTAAAAGATACCAGGGGCAAGAAAGAAGGTTTGCCATGCGTTTCAAATGGTCCTGCCTGTACAGAAAACCAACTTCACATCCCCCCTGTAGGCAGACAAGCACAGTCAAAACGTTACAAGCCTGGAGGGGAGGTGGGGAAGGCTCTGGGGAGGTGGGGAAGGCTCTTACCGTAGACAGTTCATCGCATCCTAGCAAGTTGTAGTAATCTTCCAAGTCAGCCGGTCTGCAGTTCAGAATTTCATCCATCTGGACGAGCCCAGCAGGCTTTTTCAAGCCCAGGCACAAAGGGTGTACAATAGAGTCTTGATACAAAGCTCACACGGGGGTTTAAAAGCAGCCCAGGGAAACAGGCAATTTCCACTCAGGTCTACAGCTCTCCCCGGTGCTTTTTAACACTGGCACAGCTGACACACATGGATTTTTCTTGAATTCTCTGCTCGCCATTGGTCCCTGCAGGATGCCAATCCGGTTGCAGGAACCTGCTAATGGCAATGTTCCCTGGGATTTGTAGTTGCCAAAGTCACTGCAACATGGCACTGTGGGTCTCCCCAGGCCGAGGAGAGTTCCGGACACTAAGATCTAGCTGTATCTGAGCTTTAGATCACACTACCACGCATATAGCCACTGAAAATCAGGCACATACTGACAGGCTTTCCTGCACTGAAATATATTTCTCTGCTTCATTTTTAATCACAACTTTTGCCACAGTCTTTGACAGGGAGATTATATGGGTAGTTATAGAAAAGAGTAAGGATTGCTTCCAAAATAACGATTACAGGGCTGCAAACTTTTGAGAATGAAGTACCGACCTTGCCAAAGCCTCTCAGCCTGTCAGTCCCTTCAGCAGAAAGGGGCGAATCTTTACTCTCTGAAGGCTACCTGGGGTACAAACACACTGCTCTTCAAACTGCTCTTGTACATCAGATGCACGTCTGACAATTAAGACTATGAAAAGACAACATGAAATACTTAAAGTCTCTATGTAGCTTGACAGCAGACAGTTTCTCATGCTAAATTACTTTCAAATTTGTGTCTTGAAGGTCTGTATCGTGTGCAAAACCTATTCCTTCTAAAACTCATTTTACATTGAAGTAAAATACCTTTAATTTTGAACTGTGATTCATGATCAAGGCCTCAGTCCAACAAAGACTGCAGACCTGTTTACCTGCAGCATCTCCTACGATCTATTGATTTTAAAAGATTACTTCCTAGGTGTAACGCTGACCACTTGCTGAAGTCTTTCCTCGGGACCCTAAGGAGCTCTATTTTCACTTTTCCCATCCCTGCAAGAGCTTTGTAACCCAGGAGGTTTCATGTCATTTAACACTGCTGATTCTTTAAACTAACACTTACAAATAGATGCCTCGAATAGTTACAGAATTTTAGATGCAGCGACCTAGCAGGAGAGTCTATGCAGAACAGATACACGAGGCGTGACCGAGGCTGGAGCAGGTGTGTGCTAATCAGTGAAGGACCTAGTGGCCATTCAAAACCGCTTATAAAGTACTGAATATATAATGCCTGCATTCACAAGCCCTTTATTATCTATATTATTAATCTTCTGAAATTATCTGCGTATAAAATTAGTCCTCCACTGCTTTCTCTTCAAGGTTGTATTGTCTGAAATTTCCTTTTTTTACTGTATGTTCACGTAGCTATTAAGATGATAAAATATACAAAGGGCATGAAAAGAAGCAATAATATTAAACAGCAAAACACAAGCCTCAGTGAAACTGTTTAAATCTGTTAGAAAACACTATTACCATATTTCTCTGACTAAATAAAACTATACACTTCTTTAACAGAGCAGAATAATTGGCAATTACAAATCTCTCCCTCTCCCGCATTCATAACTTAATAATAAACCAGAAAGGTATAGGAAAGAAAAGAAAGCCTTTCAGCAAGAGATCATGTAAATATTTAAATAGGTTGTACTTTGGGGGAGGATAAAAAACAAACAGCCGTCCCTCTTCCCAACAGCACCCCTGACACACCGTTCTTGCCCAAGTATTTCTTGCGTATTTGCGTAAGGTGAAAGGGAAGGCTCTTTAACCCTGTTTCCCTCCAGCTTTCGGTGGCCGTTTCTGTGCTGCAAGGGGAACTGCAGGTCCAAGAGCTGGATTCAGATGACAAAACCCTCAGACTTGCAAGCTGCTTGTTCACGGGGAATTTGCTCACGGAAGCCTCGGTCCCATCTCTTCAGACCCAAGAAACAAGGGCTTTGATCCAAACTGCAGCAGCAACTACCCTTGTGCCGACACACACACCCCAGGGACGTCCAGTGCTTGGGGCACAAAGGGTCCCACAGCACCGCCTGAAGGTTTGCATGTGGGGGACAGAAAATACTGATACCGAGTAACAGCTCGGTCTTTTACTGCTCCTGCTGACTTCAGTGGGACAACTCACAGAGCAAGGCATTGTCAAAAAAAGGAGAGCAAGAGAACCTGCCTGTACTACGCAGGAAAAAGACATCGAGATTGCCTCCAGGACATAAACTTTATTTGAAAGAGAATGACAGCGCAGGAGATGGCACAGCTTATGTGTCTACAGGCGGATTAGTTAGCGTTGCTCAGAACGTACAAACAGTACTGAAAGTGAGGAAATCTCGTATTTGTTCTCTGCACCCAACCACGAACAAAACGTTCCTATTCATTCCTAACACATACCAACAATTTCGCTTGTTTAGAACCAAGCGTGAAACTAAATTCTGGTTCAGTGTAACAGGAGGTTTACCACCAACTTATAAAAGTCATAAGTGGCTTTTTAAATAAAACAACAAGATCTGGAAATCTCTATTTGAATGTATACCCATAAAACACATCAAATCTTCCCATACCAGTTCTTCTCAACTGGCTTCTGTTGTTTTCCTTCCTGAGGGCAGAGTACACATTTTCAAGAGAAGTTCAAGGCACAATATAACTCAAATGAGTTTTGCATTTTTATGCTCCATCCTTGTCCCCACACATGCTCAGAGCTGCAGAAATAGACTACCAAACCGACTCGCCAATTTAGGGGTAACCACTGCAACATCATTAACGTGTATAAACGCTTGTGATTTTAGAGCTTTAGGATCCTTGAATCCTCTCCTCACCGATACCTTCGCAGAACGCTTCAGATCAGACACCTCTATCACTTACACGTTTTCTTCCTTAGGACATGGTCTTCACATAAATAAGCCCCAAACCAGCAATATTACTGCCACACCTCTCCTTTATACACTGACAAAAGCATCTTGCACGTGCTTTTTAAGAAATCTGAATCTTGCCTCAGCTTCAATACAGAAAAAAAGAATGCTTGCACACAGATTTGCACAGAGTAATAAAAGCATTCTCATTCACACCTGGTTACTTCATGGCTTGTTTTTGAGAAATAGGTAGTGTGACAAAGGGCATGTACATCTTTTTGGGGTTAATACCCGAAATAACCAGAAAAAAAAAAATTCCCTCCCCTACAAATACATATACATATCTATAAAATAATCCCTTTTGAAGCCAAAACCCATGTATCAACAATTTCAACCCAAAGTTTTTTAAAAGCTGTTGTTATCAAGGCCTACAAGGGAGAAATTCTGTCTAACCTTGGTCTTGCCACTGAACTGAGGGATTCAGTTGTATTAAATTCACTACAACTATTCTGCAAATATTTTGTGATGTTAAACAGTAACATTAAACAAAACAGTATTTAAATTTATATCCATGAAGTTTAGATCAAAATTCTGTCTTGGCAGAAGTCCCTGGGAAGTGGCCAAGTTCTATCCAGACAAGACTTCCAGGTAGAAAGAGACAACCTAAGGACTACTATCTAAGACTACTGTCTAAGGAAGCCCAGGCGTGGTACCTCTGTATTTACCGCACGGCAACGGTCCACAATCCAGCATCCAGGCAGGCCGCTAAGGATTGTCTCTACAATTTACGCAAGAGAAGGGATCCCTGGAAAACCACCAGTCACCACAGCGACTGGCTGAGCACAGCCCGCCGGGGAAGGCTGGCGTGAAGAAGAGTTTGTGAACGCCATTAGAGCAAATCCCAACTCCTGCAGTTTACCATCAGGTCTCCCATACGCTATGCAGGCTTCCTTCTTAAAACAGCCGTTGTTCAGGCTGGCGCTGAACCCCGCCCCCCAAAAACTTCCAGAGCCTCAGGGTTCAAGTACCAGGGTGATCCATTTAAGCATCCCCTCCAAAAGCCGAACCCGCAGGCGCGAAGCCCTTCCCAGGCCAACGTCTGTACTCCTGTAACCGTTTCTCTTCTCGCCCTCAGCCCCGTCGCGTTTAGGGGACACGAGGGGCCCCTCCGGCCCCCCCGCGCCGCTCCCGGACGGGCAGGGCAGCTCGCGGGGAGCCCCGTACGAGCTTCCCCGGGCGGGT
>NW_009259424.1:1150420-1165787 GCF_000687185.1 Egretta garzetta | reverse complement strand
GCGGGAGAGCGACCCGGCTCTCGTTTCTGAAAACGCTCGTTTCGCGTGGTTGCCGGCGACGAGTCATTAAAACCGAAGAAGCCCGAGCGCTCTTCCCTTCTCGCGCTTCCTGTCGCGATTTGACTCCTGTTTCTTGGAAACTCGCACAGGAAAGCAGAGGAGCAGCGGGCCTGATCCACCGCGTAACTTCAGGTTACGGTCTGGGTTAAGATGTCAGCGAGCGCAGCACAAAAGTAAACTGTCAGCTTCTGCGGAGTCCCCGCGCGGATTGCGCACGAAGCCTGCAGCCTGGGCAGTGTCGCTGTGGAAGTACCTTGGGCTGCGTTACTGAAACAGATGGGTGTTAGGGAGGGGGGTTTGGGCTTCATTTTGGTTTTTGAGGCAGTGCTTTGGGAAGGCTTTTTAAAAGGGGCAAGATAATGCCTTCTGCCAGGGAAGTCTTGTCGTCTTATCCTGGAATGCAGTTAAAGATATTTTACCTTTACCTCCATAGTAAAACTCTACACAAAATTCCTGCCCGTGCAGAAGCGATCCAGAAGGGAACAGAGCTGTGCGCTGAGCTTGGAGCAGCCTTGGCATTTAAAAACTGCACTGGAACAGCACAGAGTAAAGCTGGTGCTCCCTTCTCGGTGCCTTAGATGAAGCCTCTTTGCTCAAGTTCCTCGGATCCTCGGGCGTGTTTCGCTGTGGATCGCTTGGTTCTGGCAAGCGTTCCCTTTGGTCCTTCGAGGAATCGGATGGATCCCGGGGGAGAGTTACAGTGTGAACCGTTACTTTAGCCTGCCTGTATCCGCCACAGTGTTTCTTACCTACAGACCGTGTGGCCTGTGCGTGATGGGCCTTTAGCAGCCTGAGCTTTGATGCTTTGTACAGGAGCCGTAAAGGTCGTTCTGGTGGAACTCGCGCTTCGCACTGGCTGATGTGTACGCACCAGCGCTCCTCTTCTTCCTGATGCTTTTTGCGTAATACGTTCGCTGACTTCGTGCATAACGAGATGGAAGTGAAATGCTGTAAATACGTAGATTATCAATAAGAAATGGTAACGTCAGTGAGCACCCGTGCTCTAAGAAGAACAAGACAGCACGTACAAAAGCCAATTTCTGTCCTCTGGCTCTTCCCATTCTAATGAGAATAAAGGATTTATGCCACCAAGGGAAAGAACAGGACAACACGATCTGAATAAAATATGATGGTGTTTTGTGGTGGTCTTTATTTAAGAGTAAAGTGAAGTAACCTAAAGCTAAAATATCGTAGGGGCTTATCCAAAGAGAGTTTGAGAACTATTACAGTGAGTCTTTGCTGTAGAGAGCACAACTGAAACTTGTTCTCCTTTGTCCATAGTCTCCAATTTTCAACAAATTAAGCTACGGTTGCTGTGGCTACTTCCAATAAAGCCAATGAAAAAGTCTAGTAGTCTAAATTCTACTAAGCTGCTCAGGTTAAAATTCAGATTTCCCCTTAAGTGTTAGCGTAGTAATGCATGCTGTAAGGCAAGGATCTCCTCCTTCTTTGGACTGCTTCATCTAGGCGCGCGGTGAAGTCAGGCGGAGGCTCAAGGCCACAAGCTGAGCTGAAGTTAACTGTGGTACCCTAAGCCAAACCCCGCTGTGGGTAAAATGGGTGAGAGCAGCTTAGTGCAGGCGGTTCAAGGTAGCAACATTTTGTGTCGTAACTGAAATATCATGGAATTGGGTGCGTGGTCACCTGCCGCGGCACAGCCTGACGCAGTTCTGTGACTTGGTTGCATCCAGATGCGTATTTGTGGGTTTCTTTTAGAACGCTGTGCTCTGTTAAATGCTGGTGCGTTTTCATTTTATCCAATTTCTCAGCGACTTGAATGAAGTGAGAATTGTAAGAAGAGGTGCTGAGGGCCAGGGTTTAGTGGTGGGATGGCAGGGTTAGGGTAACGGTTGGGCTTGGTGATCTTAAAGGGCTTTTCCAACCTAAATGATTCCATGATTCTAAGAAGGAATTTTTAATTGTACTTTCAAAACATTGAGATTTTTTTTTTGGAGATACAAAATCTTTAATGCCCAACACTTTATAGGATGAATATTTCACTAAGGCCAACATCCAGCCCACCGAAGCCCAGAGCAAATCCTGCAGTAAATCTGCTGAAGGCTGGAAAGTGTATCTATACACTGAAAAAAAAGCAGAATTTTTCTGTGTCTAGGTGACAAAACTGCCTATTTGTAATTCATACGTATTTGTATATTCATGTATCTGCCACGTGGCTCAAGCATAACCCATCGTTGTTGTGCTGTCTTGCAGATAACTTCCTTTTTAGCGATGAAATCATAGCCAATGGTTTTCACTCCTGTGACAGCGATGAAGATGACAGAGCCTCACATGCAAGTTCTAGTGACTGGACCCCAAGACCACGTATAGGTAGAAGCCTGTATAATGTTCTTAGATGCTGTTTGCCTTTGGACGGTTACTTAATTCTTCCCAGTCTTCAAATTATTCCTTCTGTTGCAAAAAAAAAAAAAAAAAAGGGCAATTACTGCTTTTGAGCAGCGTAGAGTTGTGACTGTATTCTGTACGTTATTTAAGCAGTTTAAAAATGAACCTCTTTAAAACTGCAGTATTTTGATTTAAATTGTCAATGTCTTTTTTTGTGTAGAAATCCTGCCGTGATCCATATTAAAAGCATACACCCAGACCCACTAAACTGAACAGATTTATGGCACATTTCTAGGCCTGTTTACCTCGTATTAATTCTTCAAGGAACAAGATGATTCTTTTATGATTTTAGCCAAGCTGTAGGGCTCCCTGTCCCAAGCGTTACCTCAGTTTGGGAATTTCCGATTGTATTGCACGTTAGCCACTGAGGAGTTAAGTGTGGCAGATAGGAGCTTGGTGGCAAGCTCTCCCCTCGCACAGAGGCAAGGTACCGCTAAGGTCACTGGCGACGGTGGCTTCCAGGGGGCAGCGGGGCTGGCAGTCGAGGTCTTTTGTCTTACCCAGGCGCATTGACACCCCGGCGCATTCGTTTTGCCAGTACTGATGAGAATAGCAGCAGGAAAACACATGATGATAACACAATATTCCATGACAATCTGCCCATGTGTTGGTTTTGCTGATTCCTCGTTACAAGGTCACTGTTGATACATTTTGAGTAAATACTTCAAACAACCGTTTTCTTTATATGTGTGTGTTCACACCCACGCGTATATAGGTATAGATCTTGCTAGCCTTAGTGGTAACCGTTTGGGTCCTCTTAGTCAGTTTAGCTTCATAAGATTTACCTGTTTTTCTTCTCCTCCTCTAATCTCGAGTGTTTCTGGAAAGATTGATTTGATGGCTTTAGGAGGTCACGTCTGAAATCATTAGTGTGAGATGACTAAAAGAACAACAGAAATCCCTGGACTTGGCAGGCCCTCTTTGTAGAGTGATATTTTATAATATGACTAGAAAGTATAAGTATGCTTGTTGTCTCGTTCAACTTCCTACTGTAAATACCTTACAAAATGGTGGAAAAATACAAATGAAGCCAGAAAATGGAGATACATTGTGAAAATATTGCTGCTAAATAAGTGTGCCATCAGGCTTGCTATGAACTGGGATTTCTACCTTCACTAACTTCCTATGAAATCCTTCATGGGCTAACAGGAAAATAAGAAGTGAACCCCCTGGCTATACCATCACTTCAGAATTTAGACCAAAACGTACAGGGGTTTTAAGGAACGAAGCATTAAATTGGATTAATAGAATTGTAGTAGGAAGCATTAATAAATGGGACGATGATCATAATCATCTGAAATACCTGACTCAATTTTAAATATTTTTTTTTTTTTAATTTTCTTAGGTCCCTACACTTTTGTTCAGCAGCATCTCATGTTAGGTACAGACCCACGGACAATTCTGAAAGACCTGCTACCGGAAACGATCCCTCCACCCGAGCTGGATGATATGACACTGTGGCAAATTGTTATAAACATTCTTTCAGAACCACCAAAAAGAAAAAAACGAAAAGATATTAATACTATTGATGATGCTGTGAAACTTCTACAAGAATGCAAAAAAATAATGGTCTTGACTGGAGCTGGGGTACGTATTGCTGCAAGGACAGAGAATATAGAGACGGTTGGTTAAATATTTACCCGGTGCTTTACAGCATGCAGGTGATGTGACCCTTGCAACATTCGTTATCAAATAATTGTGCTAGATGGGAAGAGGAGGCACAGCTGTCCACCAGAACGATGCACGCTGCAGGACTGGAGCTTAAGTTGGAAATTAGAGGAGCGCTCTTCTTACCAGAAAATATTCTTAAACATTTAAACTCTTAAACAGTCGCTTCCATGCAAAATAGTTATGGAGCAAGATCACACCTATCTGTTCCAGAACATTTTCCATCCTAGTAATTTTTTCATTTGAAACAAAGGCATGATTCTTTAAACAAAATGTCAGTGGATCTCTGAAAATACCTGACGGGGCTAGAGGGGACTGGAAAAGAAAAAAAAGAAAACAATTGGGGGGGGTTAGAAGGAGAGTTTGATTCGATTGCAGGAGACTGAATTTTACTTTCAATGTGTGCTGCTCTATGGTGGCAATAAGATTACTCTCTGGTTGACTAAAGAACATTCTTAAACTGTTGCACATTTGCAGGTTTATACCTGTGTACCAGACCATGACACCAAAGGTGATCATTTTTTTCTTGTTCATACACGGAGGGTGTGACACCGTTCAGAAAAGAGGAGTAATTCAAATCAGCTTCAAATCAGCACTGCTACTTCCATTACCCAATCCTGCTCTTTCTAGAATTGCTATCATACACCCATCTCTCCTCTTCCCACAGTATTTTGGGGTAGTCTGAAACAATAAATTTCAGTCATTAGTGACTGCTACAATGCTTTGATGAACAGTTGGTTTGGCAAAAGGGGTTTATTCATCAAAAGTAAGAATCTATTCTGTTACTGTGTTAGCATGTTAGTTAAAAAAAAATCCACACCGAAGGTGGCAGCCCAATGAACACTTACCAATCAAATTTAACGCAACAGTATTTAAAAGCTGTGTTCACTTCTTACAAAACTTCCAGTAGTAAAAGTAAGTTCTGGTGTCCTATGACTGCCTGTACAGATTGTACTGAAGGGTTTTTTTTTGTCCAGTTGTCAAACTTTGTTTCTGTGCTGTTTCTCCTGCTGCTGATTTGGGAATTGTTGTATTGGTGTCCCCCCCAAAAAAAGGAAAAAAAAAAAAAAGAAAAATAAATACAGAGAACCCAGACTGGTTTTGTCCTTAACGTTCCTGAACACTGTGAGCACACAGAAATGTGGTTTCCCAATAGTTTGTATCATAGCAACTCTTTCTTTGTAGCCGAATACGTAGTTTTGCTTATTTCAGATTGCAAAAATGTGTTTCAGGTGTCTGTGTCCTGTGGAATACCTGACTTTAGATCAAGAGATGGCATCTACGCACGCCTTGCTGTGGACTTCCCAGACCTTCCAGATCCTCAAGCAATGTTTGATATAGAATACTTCAGAAAGGATCCCAGGCCGTTTTTTAAGTTTGCAAAGGTATGGTTTTCCAACAGTCCTTATCTTGGTCAGTAAAGGCAGCGAACAATATTAAAATGCATAAATCAGATATAAACCTGTTCTGTTAACAAACAGTATCTTTGTCTATTAACAAGATAAACATGGGAATATATTGAATTTAACGACGCCTTATTCAGTGGCATTACCCTCTCCTTGGGCAGGTCTTCGCAATGTATCAATTTTATATCCTCGGTATTACTTTGGTCATTGTATGCAACCGCTTACCAGCCCTTTTAGAAATATTTAGCAAGTCTCTTTTTTTTTTTTTTTTTTAAGCTTTTTTTTACTGTTCCTGTTTTAAGTTCATTATATATACAGGTTTTTTTTTTTTTTTTTTTTTTAAGCTTATTTTTACTGTTCCTGTTTTAAGTTCATTATATATACAGCCATTCCAGATGGTGTCTCTAATTTCAGGGAGGATGAGTAAAAACTTGTAGTTATTTGGTCAAACCTCAATAATCTTTGTTGCTGTTACTTTCTCTGAAAAATGAAAGAATTTGAGAAACTTTTGGCCAGCACATGAGTAATGTGGAAAGCTACACTTGAGTTTGATCTGCTGTGGCACGCTCTCCAGTGTCACACAGTACATTCACATTTTATCCCTGTATTTACAGTAGAGAGGACTAAAGCAGTCTCATACGCTAAGAAGTTTGTTCTTGTTTCAGGGTTTGACACAGCTGTCGCAAGGATCTGTACATCTTAGAGAATTAAAGCCTTTTTGCAGGGACTGCGTTCGCTTAAAAGGGAGAACGCAGCAGTTTTTGGAAAGATGTTAGTGATAGTGAGGGACTACATCTCCAAGACAAGAAGGAATTGTAGCTGTAGACGTATGTAGAAACAAACAAAAAAAATTTGCATTTGGTTTGGATTTTCCTCAGGACAAAAAAAACCCAAAATCTTGTAAGAATTACTACAGGACCAGTAAGGACTTGTGAAAATCAATCACTGCTAGTTGCGCTCACTCTTGCTTCCCTTTGCTCACAATTTATACTCCTGCTTTGTGATGTTTTAAAGGTTAGAAAAGAAAAATTAATGCATTCTTCAGCTGCTTGACTTTCTCTGAAAGCCTCCTATCCATACTCAGTTCCTTGGAGTTTTAATATTTAAAAAAAAAAAAAACAGAACAAAACAAAAAAAACCCTCAAAACCCCACAGCAAACTAAAAAACCAACTTAACTGAAGCCTGTCTGTACACAGGTTTTACCAGAAGAGTCCAAGCCCAATTTGATTCATGCTTTTTTACTAAAACAATTTCTCCTCCTTCTCCTTTTCTCTCCATCAGCTCAGTTAGAATATTGACTTATTCCATGAAATCTTAAGTTCCTTTAATTCTAGGGGCAAAGAATGGCCAAATAAATTTGCAGAGCTCAGTGGCAGAACATGTCTTGCTTCTTCAGACTAACATATGAAAGCTGTTAGGACCACATGAATATCTGATGGTAACTGTGTAATGGCCGTGTCGTTATCTGGGTAATAGCGCTATGAGCAATCCCTGATCATTGCTGCAGCTTAACTCCAACCCGTGTAGCTTCAGAATTATGAGTAACTTAAAATATTTGGGGGAAAAACAAATGCTTTCCAAAAGTCGTCTTTTTGTGTTGTTAATAGTTAGGCTATATAGTAGCTGAAGGCAGAGCTGTCACAAAGATGAATTTAACAGTTCACTGTTGTGCTAGAACTTTTGGTTCAGCTTTAAGTCTCTCCTGGTAAAGGGAGGCAGCAGCAGCCGCCTCCTTGCTAACTTCCTTTTGGCCAGCGACTTTCGTGCTTTTTCTGTAAAAAAGGCCTCACTTTCCCAGGTGAGACTCCAGCCCAGTTGCTGTTCAGTGGTGGGGGAGTGACTGGAGAGCAGAGGGTCTGGAATTCAAGTTCCTGCCCTCAACAAGTGCTCCTGAGCAAGAGAGTGGTGGTGCTGCTGCCGTCCTCCTTGTGACACCTCAGCCAGAGGAACCACCCGGGGTGGTCAGCTCTGGACAGAGGTTCCTAGCGTGAAGCTTTCAGCTGGGTGCCCACATTTAATTTTTCCTTTTGGCAGGCTCCTTGTTCACTGTGAGCAAACATCAAATTGTTCTATAAAAGCGCCTATGTTTTCCATATGGTCTTCAGCTATACCTGCCTCTGCCTTCATCTAATGGAAGGGCTAAGTGCTTATTGAGCATGATGGAATTGCTCTGCTAGGCCCTATGGTTTTAACTGGGTGGCTACTGTAACTGGCTTAAATTGGCAAAGCTGTTCTGAGTGCCACCTGCCTTCCCCTTTACAGCCGATGCCATTTGGCTTTCTGGGCATCCATCTCCTAGGAATGGCTGCTGATAACGCTGAGGAGCAAAAACCGCTGATCCCAAACCAAAAGACCAGAATCCAAATTCCTCATGAAATTTCTGTCAGACTGCAGTTAAACCACAGATGTTTCCAATAACAAATACTGAGATTACTTGACACTTACAAAGGAAAAAAAAGCTTTCCTATTCCCTAATTCTCAAACCCAAAAAAAGATCTCAACCTTGCTTTTATGCTGCGTGAAGAACAAGGTACCAGCTTGCATGGAGCAATTCATCCTGACATGATCAGAAGCTCAGCTGTTGAAAGAGGAGGTGGATCTGGGAGAAATGGCAATATGCAAAGGCAGCGACAGCGTTAACTGCTGATGTAATCATTATTGCTAATATTTAGCTCTGTGTGAATTGCTGCAGTTGGAATAAAGACATTGCGTGTCCATCCATTTACGCTTCCTAACGTACTTCTGAATCCCCCAGGAAATCTATCCAGGACAATTCCAGCCATCTCTCTGTCACAAGTTCATAGCTTTGATGGATAAAGAAGGAAAACTACTTCGCAACTATACTCAGAACATAGACACGTTGGAACAGGTTGCAGGAATCCAGAGGATAATACAGTGTCATGGTTAGTGGTTTCAGTTTCGCTTTTCTTATTTTATGCGTAGGAATGATTTTTACTGGGGCAGGTGACAAGGTAATCGCAATTGGAATAAAATTTTTTTTTTCTTCAATCGGTATCTCTTGGCAACAAATATTCTGCTTTTAAAATACTGAATGTTATTTTAGGTAGCTTAAGTATTTAAATCAGAAGTGTTTCAAGTGGAAATACTTCTTTCAGAAATTATGCTTGATAAACGGTGGTCTTTGTGGTTCAGTGAAGATCCACACCCTGTTCGCACAAGCTTAGACCTTAACTTTTAAAATTTATTTGGTGCTTCTGTATATTCCCATGTGAGAACATAGCGTGGACATCAGCCTTTTCATGGGTCCCTCTCACTGTCTCTCAGTGAAAGGGAGTTTGGCTGCTATCTGGTTCTGTATTTAGGTTATATTCCATTGAAATCTTAAAATACCCTGACACTGCAGTGATTTTATCTCACGTATAAAATATTGTGGATTAATAACCAGTTCAGCTCAGGTGAACTGAAGATCATCTTGTTACACCTTCAGTGTCATACACATTCTGTAACTATGACACCGAATTAAGGGGAATCTCTTAGTTGTTTGATATGCTTTCCATGTCCAAGGACTTGCGAATGTCAAGCTAAAAGTCCAAGGATTCATTTTTAAGGAAAGGGCACAGAAAATTATTTCTTGAAGTGCGCGTTTGGATCATTGAGTAGGCTTCTGGCAAATAAATTGTCTAAAAGCAGTGTTGGCCCATTTGTAAGACCTGTCTGTCTCATTACACCTTTTCCAGGGACCAAACTCACTTGGTTTCCTTATCTACAAAGCTTAAGCTCGGTGCCATATTCTTCAATTTTCTTCAAACATGCTATGGACTTTGAGATTTTGAGGCCTTTGGAAATTAGCAAAGGCTGTTTTGAGCTTATCAAGGCCTATCTGACGTACAGTTCTGCTGCTCTTTAACAAATGCCAGTGGACTCTGGGAGTGGCTAAAGAGAAACTGAAACTGTGTTATGCAAGGGCTCATGCTGCTACATTTATTCATCTTTTTTGTCTAGCTGTGGCAATGGCAAGTTAATCATGAGTGTGCCAAATGACAAGGAACCTTGTCATGATTTGGGGAGTTCATATATGAACCCCTGAACCCATTTCACACTGCAGACCTACCTTGTCATGATTTGGGGAGTTCATATATGAACCCATTTCACACTGCAGACCTATAGTAAAGTTGCTACTATGAAAACTACTGTATCTTGGATGCATTTTCTGAATTTTAAATGCATTCAACCAGCATGTCGGGACTTGCATTGTGTTCCTTGCCATTGCTGTAGCTGAGCGATCAGAGGCAGTGGCCTGCTGGCTAGACGTGACTTGTGCATGGGGCAGCGTCACTTCTCGATTGAGTCCTTCTGACGGTGAAAAAAACCTCACATAATAGAGTTGCAAGTCGGCAGCAACCCCTCAGACAGGGTTAGGTCTGCTAGCCTGACAGACGTGTCCCTAACACACTATATAAAGGACTAAAATTGTTACTATAAATGCATTATAATGAGCAAATAATAACCGTCACACTTCCTGTAGTCTGTGGAACCCCTCAAGTTCTGGGGTTCACAGTCTCACCGCTTTCTATGCCAGCAGAGATGAGCAGACCCAAACCACCAGTTCATAAATAATCTGCTCCAAGTTGTTCTGTGCTTTCACTCTGTTTCACCCAGACACAATATCCCCAAACATATTTTGATATCGTACTTAAGTCCCAGAATCCCTTCACTTAGCAGTGTAAGCGTTGGTTGGCTGCTGTGTGTAGGTTATGAGCAGAAAATATCTTCGGTTTGAGCGGCTTAAAATAATACTCCAGATAAAGTTTTTGCTACCAGAGGCTTTTAGCTGTTCCTAGCTTCTGCAAGGCCTTCAACATCTTAACCGTTACCCTTCTAAAAGTTTCCTTTTGAAGCGAGGTTTTTGTACCCCCCATACATTACTCAGTCACAGGACTTTCTTACTGCCCTCATAGCACCATTAGAGACTGCAGAGCTCCAGACTTTCACTGTATGACTGGCACATTCCAGTGCAGCGTCAAAAAGATCTGCAAATTTTTTTTCTTTTTAAGCCTTGTTTCATGGTTAGGAGAAAATCTGTCAATTTTTCACTTTGTTCTTCAGCATTATGTCTACAGCCAGCATTACTCCTTGCGCAGATAAAAGGCCTTGTAGACACATGTGCACCAAAAAGCCGCTCTAGTTTGCCACAATGACTTCATGTTGTGTATTTTCATGTGTGTCTTAGCCACCTGATAAGATTTCCCTTTAGAGAGAGACACGAATGCTCTACCAGTACTCGGGCATCACCTTCAGCTGTGTCAGAAACAGGCCAGTCAGAGCTACCAAGTGGCTGGACGGAGCCACCAACTTACCATGGGCTTGCCAAATAATAAACATGGCAGCTAAGCTGGATACCACATTCCGAGCAGTATTTCAGTTTGAATAATATAGCTGTAACTTCTCACTTCTGCTGAAAGGAACAGTACTGCCGTTCAGTTGCCTATAGCAAAGCCTTTACTAATGCATTTTCTCAGTTATTTTGCCCTTTGGTAACTACAGTTTCTTGGGTTTGTGTCCTGCCGCTGCAGTTTGCAGAGCTGTTGGCACGACTCTTCAATGTGTAAAGAGGAAGAGGGAAAGTTCTCTTCTCCCCTCCTATATGCTTGGGGGAATGAAAGGCCACAATATAATTTTTGACAGACATGCATGTCATATATCCTACTCCTAAACCAAGAGTTCTGCTGACTAACGTCTAGAAGAACTACATTTAGTACTACAAGTATCTTAATTTTAAATTACTTTTTAATGACTGGGTTTTATAGCGCTGCAAGATAACAGCCTTTGTGTCAAAACAGGTTGGGCAAAAAGACTGAATGACTGAAAATCCTTATTTCTACCATATGTTTTTTGTTTCCCTCAGGTTCCTTTGCAACAGCTTCCTGCCTGATCTGTAAATACAAAGTTGATTGTGAAGTTGTTCGAGGAGATATTTTCAATCAGGTAAAAATTTGCTTTAACTCACTGCAGCTTTCTAATAAGTAACTCTCAAAAACACCCAAACCACCACCCTTGGTTGCTTAAGAGATCTGCTTTTAAAAGGCTATGTACCTTTGCAGGTGTTTCATAAAAGTGCTTATTTCCTCTAGTATTTAAAAGTATGCTCAAATACTATACTGCAAAAGTTAGGTAATGGGAAAAAGCAGAACAAAACTGTAAGAGTCCATCTTTAGTGGCACCTCCAAGAAAAGTAGAGGTTAAAATGGTAAGTAGGAAGTTGGATTTATACCTGTTTTACGTTAATCTGAACTCACAGTCAGACTGAGAAAGCATTCGTAGCTATTTATATCATCGGTTGCTCTTTGAGCATTTACCTACATTAAAAATATATTTAAACAGTAGAAGATGCATGGAGAAATTGCTAACTACAGAGCAGCCTCTGAGCACGGAAGAGGATCAAACAAGATGTCTGACACGTGCTTTCTAGGGCTTCTGAACTATTCCACGTTCCGAACTCCCCTCATCTGGGTGTGAAGTGCCCCAGGGCCAAGGCAGGAGCTGGTTCTGCTCTGTCAGAGCAGAGGAACCTTTGGCTCGGCGAGACCCTCTTTGCTCTTCTTCCCCTTCTTTTGAAGGAACAGAGATGATGATTCTCTGACCAAAAAGGTCGTGTTTATACAAATGGAAGGGGACTCTTCTTCTGCAGGGTCACGGGTTTTTGATAAATGCTTAGAGTCCACAATTGCAACTTTAGATGAGAAACATGGAAGGGATGTAAATCTTGCAAGTATTACATCCAAAATGAAACTCGGTGAAAGCTTTTCAGAAGAGATGTTTGAGTTAAAGCTTTAAGAAATGTGAACCTCATAAGCCTGAAGCTTTGCAACACTGAAATATTGAATGTGAAATCTGGTTTACTTTGCTATTAAGAATATTATTTTTGAGAACTTTTTATCTTACAGATGTTTGCTGCTCCCTTACCTTCAAAGCCAGCTGGTTGGAGTGTAGGTTTTTCTTCCTTCTAAACAACCATTCCTAAGCATTCTGTAATTCTCTGTTTTGATTGTTAGTGGTCAGGACTCCTTATCCTAACAAGACTTTTAATCATTGTATGTTTATGTCCTGAACCAAACTTCTGCCCTGATGGCCCATCCCTGCTGGTGGTCAGTAATGGAAGTGTGGGGAAGTGGGGAGAAGCAGCCTGGAGCAATGCTTCCGCACAAGGAGAACAAAGAGGGGTCTTGCTCCTGAGATGAGATTGAAGGAGCTTTTTACACTGAATCTCTCAGCCCTGATGTTACAGTACTGTTGCCAGGTATATCTTTCCAGGGCAGGCCCTAGCTGTAATACTGAATTATTTTCATAATGCAAAATAAATATGGTTATTGCCAAATATAATTACACACAAGAAATAGCACTGTTGAAAGAAAACATACCCTTCCTTCTTTATGCCTCAAAAAAATTGTTCTATTTGCCATCATTACCTTTACTCCGTAGGTTGCATTTCCCAAAGAAGTGAAGTGCTATGCAGTTTCTTTTTTCTGTTGTCTCTCTAGAACATAGAATTTGGTTTCTTAGATATCAAAAGAAATCTTTTCTGTACTTAGGAAGCAAAACACTGTCCATTTCAACAGCTTTGTTCTCGAACAAGTCCCCCTTCACAAAAATGGTTTTGGCACCCGTGTCTTCCAGTCCAGTTTCTAGTCTCTGCTGTCCTCCACTACTTGAAAGTTCAGTTATACATGGCCCCAGATCCTTCGTTTTCCCTGAAAGTATTACAGTTCCTTTGCTCCAGTCGATCCTCTGATGGTCCTAAGTGCTTCAGTATCTTTATGCCAGGACTTCTTTTCAACGTATTATAGACTGAGAATTGTTTGAGATCATCTGTTTAGAAAACCACCGATTTCTTGTGCTGCTCTTCGCTCTTTTGCCACTTCCAAGATAACGTGCTAGTTCCCTGCGGCATGACTCTTTCTCTTGGGTGCTGTACACAGCCATCCTTATGGATGAGAAGCAGCAGCAATTATAAATCACACAGATAGAACTTCTGAGTAAAACAATTTTCAGTCACTTCCAAAAATACCACTTTTTACTTTGCATTGAACTATTTTAGGCAGCTTCAAGAAACAGCAAAAGGGTCTCAGATTTAGGAAGAAAAGGCCCAAGAAATGGAAAACATGCACCAGTTCTTGGATATTCTTACACCAACATAATCTTCACTGATCTTGTTTTTAATATATGGATAACATCAACAGTCAAGGAAAAATTCCATTTCTCTTTCCTGAGAGAAATCCATCAGCAGAGGTGGTGGGGTTTTGGGGGAGTGCTACTTCTGGTCCAGCTTTAACTTCTTGGTATCAATTTCAGCTCTTGGAGTAGATCTTCCCCCTTACTGGCAACCTTTTTGAGGATTAGCAGAGAAGCTGGTGAGTAGTGTAGTGTTGAAACGCGTTTATGGGCCCCCTGCAGTGACTCAGATGATTCAGACAGGGACATCAGTTGCTCTGTCCATTAAGTCACAAGTCATTGGACTGCTGTGAGAAATTACGGGAACAGTGTTAGTATTACTTGGGCTCTTTAAATCAAAAATTAAAGGTCTAGAGCAAATTATTTTCCCTCCTTAAGCTTCCAACTGAAAAGTTTGGCATCATTAACGTCATCACAACAGAAGAGACAGCAGGGTAAAAAAGCTTCAAAAAAGTTTAAGCTGTTTATGTGTTTTGAGCTCTCTTCCTAATATGTAAAGATCTGAGGAAAAAGTTCAAGATCCATTCTACACATCTGCTCCTTTTTGGGGAATTCTTTAGTTGGTTTCCCTTCAGCGTGGGGTTGCAAGACGCTCTTTAGCTTGGGCATGTGGTGAAGGTTTCCTCCATACCAGCTCCTAGCTCTTGTGCCATATTGCTTCTTACACATCCCTCCTACAAGGTTTTCTTCAAAAAATGATGGGATTCTTTGTTCGAAGACTTACATTTTTGGGAAAGGTCCTTTGACACTGGAGGAAGGCCTTTTACTTGTGATGCTTTCTCAATATGGAAAGCATTGTCTTTTGTCCTACTGCAGACATCAATAAACCAGTTCTTTGATTCAAACTTTCTAAGGTCTGTGTTATTTTTTCTGCATGTATTCTGCATACAACAGGGAGTCATTACACATTTAAGTATCAGTTTTCATGTATTTTCCCATTACAATAGGTAATATACATCTCTTCACACCTTTATATAGCACTGATTCGCTTGTGATGATTGATACAGGACTGCAGCTACATTGAGCTCCTTATTCTATTTTATTGTATCTTATTTTAACACTATAGCTGAGATGACACAAACTATTTGAAAGAAACATTGCTCAGTGGTAATTGAAGTACAGTCTGTACGTACTCACATTGCTCATCATCTTGTTTTTCTCTCTCTGAAGAAGTCTTAAAGCGGAGAAGAGTTGCAAGGTCAGAAAATCCTCTGGTTTCAGGAGGAAAGGGAACCTACTTCTCCACAAATGTAACTCTTGCTTGCTTTTTTTTTTAGTGAACAAG
Source organism: Egretta garzetta (assembly GCF_000687185.1). Taxonomy (NCBI): domain Eukaryota; kingdom Metazoa; phylum Chordata; class Aves; order Pelecaniformes; family Ardeidae; genus Egretta; species Egretta garzetta. The sequence continues at coordinate 1,150,774 of NW_009259424.1, read as the reverse complement.
GACTCTGCTCTGTTTTTGGAGGAACTGGAAAAGTTTAGAAGGGAGACCAAACAAAAGTTCTTTCCTGTGTTCTTGTCCTCTATGCTTTTTGCTAGCCACCTGCTACAGTGCCAGGTTGCTTTATGTGTATAACACACATACCCTGTTGGAGGAGAGGAGAAAGTAGAGAGGTAAAGCCCTACAATATACTCTTTGATTAGGATCTGATATAAAACCCTTCCTATACTGGAAACTGACAGTCTGATTAAACAAAAAAAATATTCCTATCAAATAGGAGGCAATTACTCATTGGTGCTGAGCATGACTTCTGGCCTTTGGCTTAGTTGTCAGATAGGACCTGTGGTGTAGAGCTGC
>NW_009259424.1:1150138-1150345 GCF_000687185.1 Egretta garzetta | reverse complement strand
GGCTAGAGGAAGAAATGTACTTGTCTGTACATCCACAGAAAAATGAAATGAGGAAATATCGCTGAAACATCCTTGTCTATTGCCAAAATAAGTCACTGTGAATTGCTAAAATCTGAGGGTTTCAAGGGTGCAGCCTTGAATCGTAGTAATGGAAGCTGTTCTAATGCAGGTTGTACCCAGATGTCCCAGATGTCCACCTGATGAACC
>NW_009259424.1:1143171-1149491 GCF_000687185.1 Egretta garzetta | reverse complement strand
GCTCGCTATCATGAAGCCAGACATAGTGTTCTTTGGAGAGAACTTGCCCGAGCAGTTCCATCGCGCCATGAAGTACGACAAAAATGAAGTTGACCTCCTTATTGTTATTGGGTCTTCACTGAAAGTAAGACCAGTAGCATTGATTCCAAGTAAGTGACTATCTCTGGTAATGTTTTCTTCCAAAAATTTGGATAAAAAGTGCAATTCTCAGTTAAGAGCTCTAGGAAACGCTTTTGACTCAATTCAGTGAAGAAAGTAGATCAAGCACCTAGTTTTCCAAGATGAAAACTGATTGCCTATGTAAAGCTGAAATGCAAAATAGAGAAAGTAACAAATTCTAAGTGCTTTTTCTACACTCCAGGCAGATCTCAAGGTAGTGAAATGATAATCTGAAAAACTACTCTCCTAAAACTTGCCTTTGTTCTGATGTTCAATTCATTTCTCTCCCTGCTTGCAATATGCTTTCACAGTTGCTGGATAGATTTAGAAAGGAATCATCTTTAAAAAGATAAATGAAAATCAGCTCAAGTACATCACGTGTCTGAGTTGTAGCTTATTTTAAAGTCAGTACTTAATACTAAATGATATACAGTGGGCATTGTATAGGGTAAGGATCCATTTGGATCCTTAGCTTTTAAAAGTGATATGGAAAAGCACCTCTGCTAATACATGTTATAGAAAAATGCCCTTCAGGAAGGCTGAGAAAAATACTACGACAGACAGTTTATTTGCCTACTGAGTGCAAAATTTACTGCTACTAAAACTTTCTTCACATGTAAGCCTGAGAAGGACATGGGCTTAGTGCCTGCTGTGAACTGGGAACAGTACCGTGCCCATGGCCTTTGTAAATAACATCCTTTTCACTGTACAAGAGGCAGAGCTTGGTGTTCAGGCTGATGGGAAATGCATAAGGACTGGAAAGTTAGGATCCACTACACAAACTATTGCTCTTTCTGTGCCCTAGAACTGGATTTCATGAGCTGGTTATCTGAGGAATCAATGCTAGGTTACCAAACTGGAGGCTTTTGGAAGCCTAAATGTCAGAAATGGGCTAAAGCAACTGTATCCAGTATGGATTGTACCTGGAAATATTTTGACCTAGCGCATGAGATGTCAGTTTACCAGCAGTACATTCTGCATGTGCACTAAAGGACAGAAAACAAATGCACAAAATCAACACAGTTCTTCTAAGAAAGTATAGTACTAGTTTTAATAATCTTTTTTAACACTTGGCCAAACATTGCTGTAGTCAGTGTTTCTGTGCATGTGTTTCTCGGTGATGGAGCAGAGGAATACTTTTTACTGGAAAAAAGGGGGAAAAAAAGCTAGATAGGCTACAGTAGGCATAGCACCTCAAACTGCTATTGTTAAATTGTAGATCTGCTTATTTTCTTCCTGATCTGGCTCATTTGGTCTTGTTTCAACTGAATGTATGAAGCGAAGTCTGAGGAAGCAGACTTTCTATGTAGCTCTCTGCTGGAAGTGAAGCTGAAGCGACTACCTTTAAATTCTCTTCTCTCTATATAGGTTCCATCCCCCATGAAGTGCCTCAGATCTTAATTAATAGGGAACCTTTGCCTCATCTACACTTTGACGTGGAGCTTCTTGGAGACTGTGATGTTATTATTAATGAATTATGTCAAAGGCTAGGTAGCGAATATACAAAACTTTGCTACAACTCAGTAAAACTTTCAGAAATAACAGAGAAGCCTCCACGAACGCACAAGGAGCTTGAAATACACTCAGCCGAGCTACCGCCTACCCCGTTGAACATTTCGGAAGACTCTAGTTCACCAGAACGGATGACTCCGCCAGATACTTCGGTGGTGTCTTCAGAACACCCACCTGAATGTAAGGCAGAAAACTGTGATCCTGCCTCAGAAACGAAAGGGACCAGCACAGAGGAAAAGCTTCAGGACACACAGACATCGTCAGAAAACCCTGAAAATCCTACTAGTGAATTAATGAACTCTGAAACAATGAAGGAAAATGGATCGAACAACGGAGAAAATAAAGAAAAAACTGAAATATTGAAGAAGTGCTGGGTAAACAGATCTGCAAAAGAACAGATTAGCAAAAGGCTGGATGGTAAGTGTTAGCTCATTACAGTATTTTGCGGTTTTTGGCCAAGACGTTTATTCTAGACTTACTTTAAAGCAATAAATAAGTTACCTTTGTTGGGAATACGTGGGTTTTGGTGGTTATTTTTGTTTAGACAAGTGTCTACATAACGCATCACTGCATTATTTATTTCTTTCAGAGACGCTGATAGAATTTTTTTTGTTATTCATAATAGGCTTTATAATCACCAAAGTTTAGGAGGTTGAAGGTAAATATAAAAAAATAAATCAGTTTCTAACATTTTCAAATACATTTTCAGAAAAATTAGTTTGATCCTCAGGTGTCACGCTAGGTCATAATTTGGTGTATGGCAGTAGAACGGAACACTGAAGTCATGATAGGAGCTGAAAAGCAAATCTCACAGCTGGAGCCAGGCACATTTTGAAGGGAACTTCAGACTTTCCAGGGAGGCTTTCCAGCATTCAGTCTCTTAACTGGTGTAAGGAGTTACGCGACTAGAAAATCAGCATGGATGAAGAATGAGGTATTAATTCCAACTTTCCAAAGCACGAGTGGTTTTTAAACTTTGTCAGATACTCTGTGCAGAGGGTTCCAGTTCTGCCACAAATAACGGAAATCTAGCTGTGAATACATGTACCGATGAAAAAAACTGCTAAACATTAAAGTTTAAATGCTCTTTCGTGGCAGAGGGTAGGGGGAGAAGGAATGCTGAGTTTTCCAGTGAAGCACTTGTTGTGTCCTTCATAATAAATACACATACATTGAAATAAATGCATTTCTAATGTAATCTGATTTGTTAGTTAAGTTTCACGTGTCAAAAATTCATATATGCAGGTAGGTGCCTTCTAACCAGAAGTCTGCAAGACCTTGTATAAATAATTTATTTTAGCCTTTTATTGACTTTTAAAAATTCTGTTTCAGGTACTCAGTATCTGTTTTTACCACCAAATCGCTATATTTTCCATGGTGCTGAGGTTTACTCAGATTCTGAAGACGATATCATATCTTCTAGCTCTTGTGGGAGTAGTAGTGAAAGTGGTTCGTGTCGTAGTCAGAGCTTAGATGTGGAGGATGAGAGCGAGATTGAAGAGTTTTACAATGGCATAGAGGATGAGGACGCTCCTGAAAGGGAAGAGGAACCTGGATTCGGGGAAGATGGAGTTGAACAAGATGAATTGGCAGCTGATGAATCAGCTCATACAAATGAAGCTGCAGGGACGGATCATGCAAGCAACAAGTTGTAAAGTGATCACTGACTGGTTACAGGAACTTTCCACCAGCATTAGGAGCTTTGGCATGTCAGAATGAATGTTTACGTCTGAATTTAGAGCAACAAAACCATAAGGATGTAGTGTTTATAAACAACTAAAACAGATTTTCATGCTTAGTTTTTTACCTTTTTCAATAAAATTCTATTCTGCGCACTCAACACTAACTCATCTTTTTTTTTTAAGGTACTAGGAATATCTGAACAGTTGTCACTATGTTCACTTTTAAGTTCATCTGTCTGATCAGGCATCCATGTATATAATACATATTTTTGCTTAATGAATTTCAGCTTATATTATTTTTAAACAGTTTTGAAAAAGCCATTGGAATGTTAAACTAATATAAAGGGAACAGCTAATTTAGACCAAAGAATGGTATTTTCACACCTCTTGCTTTGTAACAGTTTGGTTTATTTAAAACCTTCTTACGCTTCTGCTAAACCTTTCATTCTCGCCTAGTCTGTCATTAAACACTGGCATTTTCTAAGACCTACTGTGGCAGCTAATTTTTTGCTTTAACAGTTATTTTGTATGTTTGAGACATACTTAAATGTGAGTAGATAGATAGTTAAATGGAAACAAGACAGAGAGCACTTCAGAAATCCTATGGTTTTTAGACTGATCAAGAAGTGCTGTGAAAATGCTGAGGTTCCTGAGTTGAAGACTTCCTGTGGACGTGAAGCGATGTTGACATTGGCTCCTTAGCAATTCCAATACTGGCCTTTTAAACAAAATGGATCCCCCACAGTAGAAGTTTTTCACATTGCGTACTAAAGTCAAATATAGCGCAGCTTGCATTAAAAATAGCATTTGATAAATTGCCAAGGCTCTAATGTGGAAGCTAGGCTGAGTTCAGACTAGGGTTTCTACCAGCGTGTGAGAAGGCACAAGAAAAAAAAATAAGCTCTTCCTTACTGATGCAACGAAACGAGGAGAAATTAACTTAAATAGTGAGAGCCTCTGCTTGCGCTGCTGAGTGGATAAAACACAGATGCATAACCTAACCTGGAAGCAGGCTGTTCTGAGGTCACGTCTCGGGTTGGGAGAATGATTTTCCACCTGCTAGCTCCACCTTGCATATTAAAAGCAACGCAGCTACTCAGATTAGTACGTTGTATATTCAAGTGCTAGGCTGCCTTAAAACTGGATGTTGCAACTTTTCAAGTGCGGATTGTTTCCAAGCCTTTAGAACTATTTTGTAAAATTGCACAGCGCAGTAGTTAAGTGAAACAGCATTTTTCTATAAACCACTTTTTCAACATTGGCCCAAATGAACTCTACGATGTAGACTATTCATATACTTTGCTTTAATATTTATTACATTTTGGAAGATGTATAGTAGCTGTTCTTTGAACATAAGATACATCAGTTAATAAATATTTAAGAACAGCCTCCTGTATTCATCAGAAAATGTTGGCATGTCGTCTCATTGTCCAAATTTAATACAGCTCTTATTTGGCTACACTAAAGAATGCAATATGTTTAGTTTTCACTTGCATGTCACAATGTATTAGTTTGTGCTATAGGAGATATTTTAAATTGAAATACTTTGTTTTAAATTATTTTTACAGTGAGGATTGTTTTCTGCTCTTTTATATTGTATATAGTGTCTTTTATGTAATCTACTGGCATATGTTTTGTAGAAGACTGTTTAAAATGACTGGCTATCTTCCTGCAACTTTTGAAATACAAAACCAGTGTTTTATACTCGTACACTCTGTTCTAAAGTCTATTAAAATTGTCATTTGATTTCTGGTTTCTGTTAATTTCTAGTTAGAACCTCAAAACTTAACAGAAGATGTCCTATAAAGTCAAGGTATACCCTAGCTAATGTAAGGCGTTATATAGTAAATTGCTTTTTTCCATCTGCCCCTTGGGTAAAAAAAAAAAAAAAACCCAACCACAAACCCACCCCCCAAATGAAGCTACTCTGCACCGTTTGGTGAAATGACCCCCTAAACCACAATGCAATGCTGTCCTTCAGATAACTACTTTCCTCCTCCTGAACCCTACATTAACTTTAGATGTATTTGCTGAATATATGGGTGTTTGGTATCCCAGCACCTCGCGCCTCTGCTGCCATTTCTCTACACAGCCCAAAGTGACCTTGATGTTTGGCACTGGCTGCTTCCACCCCAACCCTGAACAGCCACATCCAGGAGAAGCTTCCCGTAAGGACCCTGCACCCCACGGGAGTTCGGGGCATGTTTTGGCATCGCATACACAAATCCTTCGCTTGTGTTTTGTCTTGGCGCAGGTACTGCTGCCCGGGGAAGCCCGTGTCTCCCTTCGGGCGGTGGTGTCACCTGCCAGGCAGGGCTGCAGATGAAGCCCAACAGCAGAGAGCCCGGAGTGGGTCAGTCCGTGGGTTGTCCCACTGCTGCCTGGGGGCTGCAGCTGGACTGCCCCCCCCCCACTGCAGAGACCCACGCCTGTTGGTCCTCAAGGGCCAGGGCCCAGGTTATCTATCTGGTTTTCCACTACATAACATCTTACTATTTCGGTAATTCCACTCTACTTCTGAAACACCACCCCTCAAATACAAATTTAATTTGGTTTATAAAACTCACAGACTTGAGACATGAAATAAAGTGTTAAAAATACTAAGAATTTTTTGACACAGATGTTTCCCTACCAATTCCGTTTTACTCTGAAAGGACTTGAAAACATTTTTCCTCTAGAATAAAACAACTGCACCTTTTTTCTACATCTAGATAAAGTTCTGCTTTTTGTTCTTTCTTGCATCTTTGCCCACATTATTTGAACAAAGAGGAACCCCAAACCACAACGTGTCGCCTTGTTCCTCCATTTCACACACTATCCTTCCCCTGTAGTGAAGAAGTCATCTTTAAAAGTTGTTTAAAACAATCATGAGGCAAACGAGGGGGATGAGGAAACATTTGCTAGCACAGCTCTTCGTTATCCCTAAGTATTCAGCACCTTACATGAAATTCATCTGGAAGCATGGCA
>NW_009259424.1:1111595-1143159 GCF_000687185.1 Egretta garzetta | reverse complement strand
GCGTGTTCAGTTCCAGCTGCAATTTGTACAATCTCAAAAAGGGACATTACTTACTTTTCTCATAATTTGCCTTACTACCCTATGAAAGCTTCTTCACCCCCCTATTACTTATAATAAATAGACGCAAAGTACAAGCATTCATTTAATAAGACAGTGCCATTCCCCAGCCCCCTTTCAGCCTATTATGATGCATCAGACACAGTAATGACCTCACAAGAGTATTTCAAGCCATGTAAAAGAATTCAATTTTTTAAAATCTGGTAATAACTTTTTCTTAATGGCCATGTATTCCCTATGGGTCCATCTTGAATCCAGGACATTTTTAATTAGTCTTTTTGATTATGCAAAATAATACATCATGTTTTTAAATGGATGACAGCAAAGTGTCAAACATCATCAAGCTGGGAGGGGCTGTCAGAGTACAAAATTTAAACGAAACCAGCATTCAAAATCAATCTGAAAAACTGAAAAAAGTTTCAGAAAAAGGAAGACGCAGTTGAGGACCTCAAGTTCAATACCTGTGCTTAAATGACTGAATCAGAATGGTCAAATCTAAAGGCAGTTGCAAATCCTTGCATAATACACTTATCTACAGAGTGACTGGGAATAAAATCCAGCTCAAAATACAGAATTTCAGGGTAAAACAACCGGCCATGTCTATGTAACAATGGGTCCTAAACTAGCTATAATTATATCAAGAAAAGTCATGGAGTCATAACAGTACCCTCAGCATAGTCACTCTTTGCTCAGCAGTTTGGAGAAGACACCCAGGCTACTAGGACTTAGCAGAAAAAGTAATAATAATATTAATAACAGTGCATGAAGGGAAAAAGAGTTGCTACTTACTTTCCCAACACGAGGCCCAAGGACCATTCAGCTGCAGATGCAGAAAAGCAGAGGCCACGAAGTCAACCATCACACACAAGCTGTGGAACTCAGTGGTATAGGATGCTGTGGGAGCTCAAAGTGGCCTCAAAAAGGATTTGGGCAAATTCAGGTGGGACAGGACTACTGAAGCTCCCTGAGGAGGATTCCAAGGAAAAGAAAATTCTCCTCTCCCTATGCTCTCCCCTTAAGCACCTGGACTAGCTACAGGTGGAGACAATTTGTACCTCAGATGATTAACCCAGTACAGCAGTTCTCAAGTAAAATACAGAAACAGAGCGCTTCCAAGAGCTGTGCTACAACTATTTATACCAGACCTTTTAAACAACAGACCAAGCGAACACTTGTAAGGCACACCCTAGGCATACATTCATCCTGCCTTGGAGACGGTGGGAGCAGATACACGACCACACATCTTTAAAGGACTAAGTTCCTCAAGAGACAAAAACCCAAGTGCTCTGTGACTACGGGACTATTGCTTTGACTCTCCCAGGGCAAACCTCCAAGCCCCACTTCCCCAACAGCCCAGCCCCTCACAGAGCAGCCCCTGCACGAGCATCACCTGTGAAGTTGCTGCTGACAAAGCAACTGCATGCAAACTACAGATTAAGTTGCAGGTTTTATATATTCCTAGTAAGTCATTAAGTTTCTGAAAGCCACAAAGAAACACAATTCCGAAGTCCTTAAAAACAACATACAAACACATTCCAGTGGGGTTTTGTTGTTTGGTCATCATTTGGTTTGGTTTGGTATTTCTTTCCTTTCTCTGTACCATTATTCTTCTTAATAGTCTCAAACAGCAAAGTACTGCGTTCAAGCACAAGCCCCAGCTGAAGGAAACCCTCTTTCCAACAGCATGTGGATGCCTCACGCGAAGCCCTGGGAGTCTTGGATCACCAGAACACGCTTACAGCGCCGGCCCCGCCAAGCTGGAGCCCAGCACTCGGACACCGTGACAAACAGCCACACGGGCAGCCAGCAAGGGAAAGCAGTTCATCCCTGGAAGCATTCAAGGCCAGGTTGGACGGGGCTCTGAGCAATCTGATCTAGTTAGCAGTGTCCCTGCTCACTGTAGGGGGCTTGGACTAGATGACCACTAGTGGTCCCTTCCAACCCTAAACATTCTATGATTCTATGATTCTATGACTGCATGGCCCTGGTTCCTGCTAGCTGCAAGGATCAGTCACTTTTAAAATGGGAAATTGCAATAGCTCAGCTCCTGCCCCTGCTGCTCTGGGCTCCGGTAGCACCACGTAAAGCAGCCCTTGGAGGCACTGGCACCACCTCAGCCCCTTCTTGCTCTGCAGCTGTTCTACAGAAGCTGCTGTGCATCCCCACACTGGGCTCCACACAGCAGCTAGCCCAGAAACACCGTACGCTGAAGAGGATGACCCTTAGTCACTACCTTTACCCCCACCTTTAAAACTTCTCTGGGCATTCACCACTGGCCAGCGGCAGATAAGAGGTTACAGGAATCTCCAATACCTATGCTGACCCCTGCATGAACACACCCTGCTGCAGAGCTGCAGCCAGAACACAGCCAGCACATGGGCAGCAGGGAACTCGGAACTGTTGTAGGTCTGTTCCAACTACTCCCTCACCTAAAGATAGCAATGATCTTCCTTATCTCCTCAGTTACGCTCTCCCTTTGCTTATTGCCAATTTAATCTTGGCACCTCGACGTGTGTTAGGATATATTCGTACCTTGCCAGTGGATAGCCTCAGGCTTGGTGAGACGCTGTACGTAGCTCCCAGACTACTCAAGCACTGCTGCTAGCAGGTACACCCTCTACACTCTGTGCAGAATTAAGCCACAAATAATCAAATTAGTTTCACCTTTAAAATTTTTGAAAGACACATCAAATAACAATTTCTATAGGAAATTGGTTTTTAGCTACAGTCTGCCAGCTCTGTTCCTTCTAATGGAAAAGCTGGTGTACTTGCTCAAAAAAAGGAAGGAAACTTAACTTCTGCACTCCACTCAAACTGAAGTCTTCACATTAATCTTTTGTTTCCTCACTGAAATTCCTCACATAATCAGGCATGCGGGGGGAGGCAGTGAATACCTGTAGATGTTCACAGCCCCCCCCAGGTACTGCACAGAGTAGGATTCATGTGCCCTGGACATGCCCCATTGATAAGACCAGCCTAGAGTCTTGGTGAGATAAAGATCCCCACTAGCGCTATACACACTAGCTATGCTATAGTATATATACTGTAGATTTATTACATATATATATATAACTATGTATAACAGCTCTGTAGTTTGTACGTGGAACAAGCTTCATAAACCTCATTTTCCTTTCCAATAATCTTGAGTCCGATGCACATGCCTTTGGTGGGAGAAAAAAAAACTAACAGTGACTGCTACCCTAGTCCACCCAAGTTCTTTGATCACACTCTTGGCATCAGCAACACATCATTGTGTTGTTCTGTAGAAGGTCAATACAGTGTGTTCAAACCCAAGGGATATGCAGGAACTCAGACTGTTTGGTCTACTGGTAGTAAGAGGACAGTAGGTCTGTACACGTGATACTTTTCCACAGTTCTAGCAGGCCTATGGTATTGCCACAGCTGGCTTTAGGTTTTTTCTTCCCCTTAGTTGTCTTGTGATCAGAAGATAAAAGCCATCTTTTTGATTCAACAGATCTGCATCAGTGCAGAGGCAAAGATTTGCAGTTAGAAAGTTTTAGTACATCCCGCTTACAGAAAGGCAGGCAGTGTAACAGGTAGCACAGAGTGAAATGATGCATATAGGCACGAACAGGCTCCTTCTTCAAGAAAAAAAATGAGGACTCAGTCAAATGGTCAGGGAACTCAAGCGTATAGAAACGATGGCTGGTGGTGTTATTTTATTGATTAGGTGTGTACATATTCCAAGGAAACAGTCACGGGGATTTCTTGGGGCTCTAAGGTGTACTATTAAATCTGGCAACGGCAGGTAACAGACCCTTTGAGGTCTAGGTAAGGTTTCAAAAGTTACTCCAAACCTGATCAACACAAACCTGAACAGCACCTTGAAAGACAAAAATAGGGGCTTGATGATTAGTTCACCCAACCCTGCCACTGACCTACCAATTAAGAAATACCCACTTGGTAAAAGCAATGGGAACTGTCACTTATCAGGAGAAACAAACATTTTGTTCTTCCTCTCTCCCCCCCAACAACAGAGTAAGACCGTTGTATACAGTACGCACAAGTACGTAGTTCTGTTTGCACAATGGAGAAAGTCAACACAGCCATTTTTATGGTGCCCACGATACACCAGCCTATCATGCTGAAAACTGTATTATAGCTTTTATTCTGTATTTATCTTAACTGCAGGACCTCATGTGCCTTTATTTAACAAGCTCTCTTTTATAGTGATTTATATTTGATTACACTAAATTTCATTTATTGCTGATAAATGTTTACTGCAGGAGAGAGCAGTGCAAAGAATTAAAAGTAATTTTTAAAGTAGCATATAAACCTTCTTTAAGGGAATACCATGGCTTGATGCTCTACATTAATAACAACCTTATTGGTAATTACTCCCATAAAGTGTCAAAGGAGACAAGTCGTTACACTTAAGCAGGGCTCACTGCTTTAATAGTTCTACACTGGTGCAGGGCAACAGTGTTCTTAGATTTCTCCTGGAAAATGAGGGACAAACTTCTCCTATGCATGTAGTTGGAACAGCCTGTGTAGTTCTGTCATGCAAATTCAATCTTCAGCCCTGTACTAACGTGACAGGAGCAGTAAATCCAGTACTCGACTGCACTGCTATGATGAGTCTTCCTTTAGTAACGGTGGAGATGGATACAAGTTTGACTAGCATTCTCCAGCAATGACTCTTTATCAAGATGCTAAATAAAAACATTTTCTTTAAAGATTTTCAGTCATTGTAAAAATGCTCCCACTGCAGCCCAACTACTAGCCCCCGGTTGCTTGCATTATCCTTTTAAAAAAGTGGTATGCAAGCTTTCCTGATTAATTGGAGATTTCACAAGGAGGAAGGCCCCAGGCTCTCTTCATTAACACCACAGCTATTTCAGCTAAGCATAGAATGGAAGGGATCTTCTCCCCCCACCCCTTCTCACATAATGCACAGCATCAAATATTCTATGCAAACTGATACGGATGCAAGAAAGAGAAAGCGCTTCCTGCTGTCTGCCTTTTTCCAGCCAGAAGAAACACTTACATGTACAACTTTTGTACAGATCCTTCACAGGGCTGTTATGACTGTTAGTGGCAAACATAGGTATTGCAGAAAGCATTAAAGTGCTTGACAGAAGTAATATAATGGCTACCAATTGTTCTAGTACTACATAAAAGTCTTTTACCTTCTTAGGTAGATAGTGTCTGTTTTGCAACAGGGGACCTGTCTCACTGCACAGACCGAGCTAACACACCTGCAAGATAATCAGGAGCATTTAGCAAATACCATCCTGATCTGTAGGGCCCAACTCCACTTCTTGCAGAGGTCAATAAAAGCAAGGCCAAAATTGCAAAAAGAAGTCTCAGGTGAACCGTGTCCTGAGGAAATAGACTCCAGCCCCGCTCTGCCAGGGGGTTCTTAACCTGACATTTAATCAACCATTCAACACCCCACCCCACCCCCCCATGCTTACTATTATCTGCTGATGTTCCAAGAGAGTAAGAAGTATGTCTTGCTGATGCTGGAGAAACTTTTGCAGCAACATGAAGTGATTGCCACAGCAATTTTAGTCAACAATAAATGCACTTCAGAGATAAAGGACACCTACGTTCTCTAGCACATCCTAAATTGGGTACCAAAAATTGGCAGGTGTTCAGTAACTATGGCTTGGATTCTGTCTCAGACCCCCTCATCTACAGAATAAGGCTATTACTCATCTTTCAGATTAATACTGATGAAAAATCCGATACAGCAAAAATCAGAGAAAGTCCCATAGGAAAATTAAGTACATTATATACATAGTGCTGGGTGTAGATGATACACACTAATTTAGACTTGGACCTGCACAACTGATCATAAACCCCCCCTATTATTCAGTGAACACCACCCATCAGCTGTGTACACTGAATGAAGCAAGGGTCCCATAGAAAAAAAGAAAAAAAAAAAAGAGTACTTGTTCATAGAAAAAAAAAAAAAAAAAAAAAAAAAGAGTACTTGTTCATGTAATAATACACAAGGGAAAAAGGAAGACAGTTTTACATTAGCCACTTCCTAATGTTTGAATATTTGCCTTTGCAATCTTGGTGTTTAATAATTTAAAAACACTGTTTTAATATTACCTGGTAAAATGAAGGCATAGTACTTTTTTTATTTTTCCTTTTCTCCTTTTCTTTCTTCCATGTATGGTAAGATTAAGCTGCTTTAGTATTTGTTGGTTTCTTGTTTTTCACAAGAGGGAGAATTTCCCAGCCACATAACAAATGTTGGAAAAGGTGGAATATGGGCTGCATACAAAGAAATTACTAGAAGTTACACTGCATGAGAAAGCTGTAAAAACACAGTGTTAAGGAAGAAAGAATGATTTTAACTATACTGACTGCTTTGTATTATATCCACATCTACTGCCAGCACAGAAACTGCACATTATACAATTTATTACAATGAATGAATTTCCCTGCTTTCCAAGTGAGCTGTACTCTCAATTTAATGCATGCAAAAGTTGCCCTCCAATTGAAGAAATATGCATGATGCAAGCATCCATACACATCAACCAACAAAGGTTTTCATTCAAGTCTTTTATTATAGCTTGAATTTTTTCACTGCATTTAAAAATCTAAAAAAAATAAATATTTGTTTCACAGCTGCAAGTCACATATGCATTAACACCACAAAATCTGGAATTTAACCAGAGAAGGAAAAGTCAAATCCAAAAGTGTCCAGCTAAGCACAATCTTCTCAGGGCAATTATACTAAAAATAAAATCTTAAGAAAAGGGGAGAGGGGTGTTAAAGAGTTATTTCAAATGCATTTATCTGGAAAAAAGTGAAAATTCTATTAGAAACCATAAACTACGCTTTCAGCATTTAAAAATAAACGTTTAAACCCTTGACAGCAACAATTGTCTGGTGCATCTTTTTCTTTTAAGCTGTATTCTTGACACATGGCTGCAGAGGTTTCAAGTGATAGATCAACCTCTTTTGAAATTGTGTCCACTTAATTACAGAATCAGTCCTTAAAAATAAAACAGTGTATTAAGTCAGCTTGTCCATCCACATATTAAAAATGCCATTGTATGCAGTTTTGTATCGGCACTAAGTGACTGCTTCATGGATTGTACAACGTGGAGATGAATGTCTCTTAAACAATCACTTTCATTATTAAGGTTCTTAAAACAAACCAGAAAAATATATCTTCAGAAATCAGAGTAGTCACTTTTTTGTTAAAAGCCATAAAATAAGCTCATATTCAATTACAAGCAATAGAAACCATACTGCTATTGGAACATAATTATTTTATCACAAAAATTTATTATTTACAAAATGAAAAGTTACCAAGTGAATTTATCAGGGAAAAAGTTAAACGTTCTTCCTAAGTGATTTGAAAAACTTAAGCAAGTCTCTCATGCACTCACACGCCAAATTGTTTGCCTAAGGTGAAATGTTAATTCATGTTAGTGAAACTTGACTCCCATTCACAATACTCTCGTTTTTATTGTAAGATGGCAAAATCCACATGGTTCTGTACAAGAAGGTATGTATTAAGACAGTTCCTCATTTTTGTAAATGTTTTTTGGCTCCCATGAACATCCGTACCACTGAACATTTTTGCAAATAATCAGTTATATTATCAACTCCATCATTTAATCCACTGAATGTACCACCACAAGAAAGACACAAAAAGTTAGTTTAATGATCCCACGTTACACAGAACTCTCATTTCTGAAGTTATACTAAACTGAAACCTTCATAGTGATCTATAGCCTGGATCAACTTAGATTTTAGGGTTTCTTTATCTGTGTATTTTGGAAGATCAAGAAGATTAAAGCAAGTGTGAGCTACCGGAAGATAACCTTCTCCGCCTCCTGTTGGTTGGATGACTAGTTTAAGACACTTCATTCCAAGAATTGGAATACGATCACTGCCTGTCAGAAACACTGCCAAGAAAAAAAACAGACAAAGTCTTGAAAGTAGTTTAAGATTAACATTGTATATGTCATACATGCAGTTCTAATCGTTATGTGAACTTTTTAATTATTCCAGCAGTCGTTAGCTTTTCACACTGAGTTTTTCTGGGAAGGTTGAAAAACAGGGAATAACGACTTAACCCGATCTCCGACATATGAACTCTTAACTGTAACATAACAAGTAATACATAAAAGAGAGCATTTTATTTTAGCATAGGAAACCAAACAGTCCTACCAAAAAAACCCGAAAAGTAGGAAGTTCCTAACACATCAGAATTTGTTATTTAAAATCTGTTGGCTATACCCATACTGAGCATTTGCAAGCACCTTGTAAATACACAGAATTAGTTTGTTCAATAAGAAATTTATCTGAATTGGAAACTAATCTATGATCTAGTCTCAACAAAAGCTCATTCACAGGAAGCTTCCATAACTTTGGTTTTTCCCTGTACATTTACACTCATATCAGTACCTTGAGGTATTTACAATCAGTTGTAACCCCAAAAATCTATCTATATGCAATGAAAAACCTGGAGGATGTGAACCTTATGTCAAAACACAGAAAAAAATCCTAGTCATCAGACAAATGACACTAGCAGTTTAGGTTGTTGGGGCTTTTTGGGTTTGGGTTTTTTGTTCTGTTTTATTTTTTTAATACTGCTCTGGTCCACTGTGATCTTGTAACTGCCCACCACTCAGAATTATTCAGGACAACCCCAGCAAAATCAGAGGCATGCTAATAATCAATTTCTTCTACTATGATTTTTTTCTTCCAAAGTTAATCACATCATTATAGACAAATATTTAGGTCTGCCTTCTTATAGCAAGAGCCTGAAATCACAGTGATCCTGTTCAGTTACCGACTTCTGCAAAGTAGTTTCAAATACTTACGCAAAAACTGTTTTTTCTTCTCCAAAGACAACTCATGAAAAACCTCCCAGAATATTTTAATTGTAGGATGGTCTGCCCAGTATTCTCCTTTGTATTCTGTATTCTAAAATGAGCAGGAAATGAGGTTATTGTTCACATGTAGAACTAGCAAGATAATCTGACGTTAAAGTAGAATGAATGCTGTTTGTGTGGTCAATTTTCTGCAGCTCACTTCAGCTACGTGGATGGAAGCATGTATTCCCAGGCCTTTTCAATCCCAATAAAGTAGCAACAAAGTCTCACAGCGAGTTTTGGCAATCAAGAATATTTACTTTTATTAACTGTGTGCATTTTCTTCACTTTCCCCCTTCTAATATAATACATTTTTACAGCTGCCTTTTGGTTCTGTGGATTTTAATTCCTCTCCTTGTAAGTTTTATTTCCTTCAGAAATTAGATGGAAAAACTTTAAGCAGGAAGGTAAACAATACTTCAGTGTCTTCATTCACTGATATTTAAAAAAAAAAAAAAAAAGTTCCTCACACACAGTCAATCCAATCAAGGCTGGAAGTCACATTAATTAAAACAGAGCTCAAAAGGATACTTCAGGATTTTGCTTTTGCATCTTAAAATTAAAAATATATGAAACAAATAGCTAACTATGGTTCTTACCTTCTCCAATTCTTTCCAATCATAATTTGTGTTCCCAATCACCATTGCCTGCAACTCGCTGGGCTGGAAGAGCTGAAGAACTTTACCTCCACATACTTTGTGGAAGCCTGCATGGAATGCACTGAATAGCGAAGCCACAGATTTATTGAAGATGTAATCCACATATGCATCTACAAAATCTTGCCTGTACAAAGAAGAAAAAAAGGAAGTATGTTGAGGGTGTGGGGGGGGAAGCACCTACAAAATCTTGCCTGTACAAAGAAGAAAAAAAAGGAAGTATGTTGAGGGTGTGTGGGGGGGGAAGCATGTTACCCTTCTAGCAATAAAACAGTTGCTGTTCCTGCATAGAACACAGCATTGAAAGCAAAAAGGAACCTAATACATTATATTCTCTGCTTCGTTACAACCACAGTGAAGATAACCTCAATAAAAATGGAACATAAATGTATTTCCCCTCCATGCCCCGTCAAGACAGAGTCCATAATCAGAGTCCATAATGTGCCACAGAAAACCAGTAACATTGAGTGTTATTTATTTCAGGCACTATAAACATTTCTCTTATTTGTATGCATTGCAGTGAATTGGACTGAATGGGCAACCAGCTTAAAGGCTTGAGTTAAGAGCAGTGTCCTTAAACCAACCGATCAAACTCACTGTTGTGGTTTTTTTAATTAAAAAAGATTACCATATCTGCACTGAAAATGCAAATCAACTTCAAATGGACATTTGAGTCCTATACAGTAGAAAGATCAGTGCGAAGGAGCTACGAGACTGAAAAACAGATTGCCTGTTATCTGTGCTTCGGTACAAGGAGCTCTCCTATCTTCTTAGAAACAGCTTCTTCCGCAGCATTTAGGGGAAGAACTGAAATTCCTTCATGTGACACAGTATTTATGATTATGATTTTTTTTTTTTAATTACCATTTTCATCAAGCCTATTTAACACTGTTCATGTGTGCACTGGCAGCGTGACTTTGATTATAGATTACAGTTATCCTACCAACATACATTTTCTGCGGAAACCCATGGGATTTGAACAACATTCACAGTATTTCAGTAACATCACCAATAATTCAAAGAATCATCTAAACACATTTTGAAGATACATTTATTACAGTTGTTGAACTGAAAATACTGGAGATGAGCAAAGTGGGGAATCACGCTCCTCCTCTTCCCCGCTCAATGAGATACCCATTTTATGCAGGCTGTGTAATCAGCAGAGAGACAGGTAACTTGTGTAATACTAACAGTGGAAGGGAAGGCTGTTCCAGAGAAAATTCATAATAATAAACTAATTGGTGTTATTGTACTTTATGTTAATATTTTTCAAACTGAATTAAAGCAGCATGGGATATTGGGATCTTGAGAAACAGGAATTCTTCACTGCTGCAAGACAATGGGTGACAACAGTGCAGAATACATTCCATGGGCACTTTGAAACTTTTCTTGTAATTCAACTCCAATTTTACTGTCACTTTCTGACAGAACACCAAACCACCATCAGAAGACTTCAGAGCTATTGTATTTAAGATAAAGTATCACAAATCCTCAGCTATGAGCCAAGGATTAAAAAAACCGAAGTGTGATAGGCATAGGTGGTGATTGCAGTTCTTAATGGTAGGATAAGTCAGGAGGATACAAGTCACTCCATTGTGGGAGGTACGGTCACTGCACATGGTGATGTGCAGGTTTATGACACCCTCAGAATCTTCCATCATCACCCTTTTCTCTACTACAGACCTAGATAGTTACAGAAAATGTTGCCCCAAATATTCGCCCTCTAGGAACACGCCTAAAGGTGCATTTTCTCCCTCGTTCCTACCAAACATGGCCTAGGTGCCTTCTGTTCTCACAGTACGGTCTTTCCATTTGATCCTCCCTTTACTCTGGGAGAAGTAAAAGCACAAAGAATTCGTGAACATTAAAGAACAGACAGGAATACATGAGAGGAACGGACAGAGAGAGATAGGAAAATGGTAGTATTCTGTATTCAAAAAGGGAGAAAAGCACCACCAGATATATTCTACCTATCCTCCAGGAGCAGAAAGGTAGCAAAGGGTGGGAGAAGCTGCTTTTGTAAGTAGAAGTAACAGGATCCTTGACCAAGGAAGAAAACCCCACCCCTCACACACTCTTCTGACAATAACACTTAGATCTAACATTGGATTAATTTATCCGTTCTACAAAGGGAAGACTCCTCTGAAATAATATTTCATACATGAGCATGCCACACATAATGGCATCTAGGTTGAAGTTTTCATCATTACTCACTAAATTCCAATTATATATAACTTCCTGCGGACCCACAGCCATTTTTAATCTGACAAAATGAAGACCAAGCAGTCAAAATGGACCCTAAAGAACTTCAAAATACTTCTAAGTTCAAAGTGAAAAAAGACATATTAGAAGTTCTGAGTAAAATTAGATAGCCTCTCCACAGCTGGTGAATCCTTAAATACAATACCTATTTTAACAGTACACATAAGAACAGCTTGGAAAAACAAACACAAGTAGGTTTTCCTCCAACATTAGTGTAACAGCTTGGCAAAGGATATTTATAGCAGCCCAGTTACATTCCTAAGGCAGATAGCAACGCTGAACTGCCCTGTAACCCATAAAACTCACCTATTTTGTTTGACTACAGGAATGTCAGCACCATTAGGAACAAGCTCTTTAATTTCTGTTGTACCAAAGTTTTCCACAGTGATCTATTTAAAACAAACAAAAATAGTATAAATCTTATTTGCTGCGTAGAGTACTTCCTGCCACCACTTAGCTAACAGCAATCTGAACGGCAGACACATGGGAATCAGCAGCTGATGCTTCTAAATACTCCATCAGAAGCAGTTATAATAGACAGTGTAAGCTTGATAAGAAATACTATATAAACACTTACAGTATATACACTTACATAAACACTGTATAAAACTTACAGTAAAATTAAGACAAAATGCTTCTTCTATGTCATCCTCTGGATAGTCCAGTAACTGTTGCATTCCCCTGCAAAATAAATAACACAGCACTTGTACCAGTGGGAAGAAAGATGAACTTACTTTCCTGAAGTACTCTTTATGCTTTGATAATTCCAGGTTTGTTTTTTTTTTTTAAAAAACCAAAACCAAAAACTTTCTACTGTTATTTCATTTATTAGCGCATGGACTTGCACCTTGTGCAGTGTTGGGAAATCTCAAGCAATCATTTTGCTATTACTTGCAGTGTTACTTCCTTTCGAAGGTGTGAAGAGAGAAGATTCATATGCTAGACTTCAGCTAAGGGATTCCCAAACCAGAGGCAGCAAGTAGTTAATAACCATTGAGGGACTCTTCAATTAACTTGTTTGATTTCTCCTTGAATCTATGAAGACTTCACAACACTGAGGCAAACATCCACTTCCGCTTGTTTGAACCTCCGACGTGCTAGTGCTATTCAAATCCCTACTCAAGGGCAGACATTTAGCATGTACTTGTTCCTAAAATAAGCAAAAACGTTTCCTTGGTGGACAAAGTTGTTCAGAACTAAAACTATGTTCACACTCAGGCTTATAAAATTAATGGCTAAAATTCAAAGGTTTTGAAAATACTATTTTTCCCTAAAATTCTTGTGTGTTAATGAAACCCATTTAGAAGGGGGTGTTTAACAACAGCATGCATCCTTTCTCAAACGACATGATGGGTGCAAATTACTCAGAGGTGTTTATCCTGTTAGTGTAAAAATACCACATTTTCTTTATGTTCTTAAAGGAAAATGTTTACTTAAAAATTTTCATAGTAACACTCATTTTTCTTTCTTGCTTACCTGCCAACATCTGGCATCAACTCTTTTAAGTCATCCAGGGATGGTTTCTTATTCAGTAGCTTTTTGTACAAAGCCAGAGGGAAATGAAGGTCTACAATAGTAAAATTATATATTGCTAGCCCACAGACAACACCAATCAAATGAAACAAGTCACTGTCTTCAAAGGTCTAAGAACAGAAAACAGACAAGATGGTTTAAAATAAAGAAGTTATTTTAATCTTGCAGAGTCCAGAACAAAAGCATACAATGCAGTATAATCTGAGCGAGTTTCATTTATATTTTCTTTAAATATGTATGCATCCATAAGTACAGAGGAAAACAGGATAAAGTTTTAACCAGCTGAGAGATTGAAATCCAAGGAAACAGAAGTCTTTCTACTTAAAAAAACCCCAAACATCCAACAAACCAAAAAAAAAAAAAATCCAATCCAGAGATACAACATATTTTGTGTTACAAGTGATGCATACTGTTTAAAGTACTGCAATAAGATTCTGGTTGTGTCAATGACTTACTAATGTACTATTGAGTTCTTAAATATATGTCAATTTTTTAAAATATTCTTTTTTGGGAGAATGAAGGAGGAGGTCACTATTGATTCCCTTGGAGTTAATAGCCAAGGCTTAAAACACAACTGTGGAAATACTAACATTCAGGTATTCGTGATACAACCACCCTAGTCAGTGTTTTTCTCTAAAAGAGGACTAAAGTCAGTGATCAAATCTTTTGAGAAAGTATGACCAGATGACTACCTACCAAACAGACCCATAAATGTGACTGAACACAGAAAGACCTTTTCAACATGCCACTTCAAAAATTTTTCTCTGCCACCTTGATTTACTGATTCAGCTCTTGGAATCAGTTTACTCTGGCTGGCACTTCTTCCTACTAAACTTGTCTATTTTGGGGACAACTGGTAAGGAGTAAGTAAGGAATGGGGAAAAACAGAAGGGGAAAGTTTTGATCCAACAATGAAGAAAATAGATTTTTCGAGAATACTTATTTCAGCTTCTCCTCTTGAAATAAAACTATGACAAACTACTATGTTCATACATTATTAATATAAACATTGTAAGTTAAAAGAAAATTACTCACTATATATTGCACCCTACCTTATCAGAGAACCAGATCAGCCTGGACTCTTCATAATACCTGAACATTCCATATTTGGGATCCAGCAACTCCCTCATGATGAGCAAAAAAAATTCTTTGCGAACACCTCCAGCATCAACAGCTTCTTCCCCTACAAAAATAACCTGAAACACACAATTCAGTTACCACTGAATTAAAAAAGGATTGTGAAACAACATTTGTCCAAAAATATTCCCAGTTACTCGCCCGTGTATTGATGTGTACTGATAATACCTTGAGTGGCTTCTTGTAGTCTACATTCTTTGTTTTCCTTAGGACTTCCACGGCATCTCCTACAATATTGTCTCTCCGTACCATTAATATCAGGCATGGGTTGACAGATTCAAATACTGGCAGAAAGAGAGAAGACAAATTCTGCCTGTGAGCCTGATCAACAGCCATCTGGAAAAAAACCAAAGTGAAAGCGTCAGTAGGTAACGTAAGATTCCTGTCAACATTAAATAACCATCAGTCTTGTCTTTAAAAGTACAGAAAATATGAATGGGAATAGCCATTATGAGACCTACTGAATTTGCCCAAATTTGCTTCATATTCCTTTTATCTCTGGAAACATTTAACCTCAGGAAACATTTTTCCTTTACCCATTAGCCTCATCAATGCTGATGTTCAGGGAAGTCTTAGAATACATTTTTTGACATTTCAGTCAAAATACTTTGGATAACAAAAGGAAGCAAAAATACTGCACTTCATCTAATGAAGAGTAAGCTGTTTAATATTAATCTGGCATGAAAATATCCATTAAAAATTAATTCACAGAATGAAAAGTGATTTGTTCTCTATTTAAGTTGTATTATAATTTTTGTATTACAGCTGTTCAAAAACAAAATAATGTTGCGAATGTTCTGAATGGCATAGAACTCTTGAAAGTTTGCGTGTTTTAATACTATTTAATATTGTTAATAGAAACATTCAACATTCCCTGAATTCAGCAAATGTTAGTATTGACTGTGTATATACATTTTTAAAGGCGTAAGAACCAATGGTTTTTATGAACTACAAAAGCAAGTTAGTTTTTTTTCCCGTGACTTATCCCTTCCATTTAATTTCAGACTCAGAACAGTAACTTTTACTATGTTAAACACTACAAACATGGCAGAGGGCTGCTGCTCTTACTGCTCTTGCTTTTCCTGTAGTGACCATTCTTCCTTTCCTTTTTTAAGAGTATAATTTATTATACCCTTACAGCAACTGAACAGGTATGGATTACGTTTATAAAAACATTCCAAACACCAAACAAAAGTGTAGCTCAACACATCATACTGGTTTCAGTTCTATCTAGAGAAGCATGAAAACACATGAAAATCCTCTCAATTACTCTAGCGTATCTATCTACTTCTAGACAAGAGACATGAGTCAAGATATAGAATTGTTTGTATCAAGTATCTAATTTCTAGTAAAGTCTCTAGTTAAAACATAAGTGAATAAATTAGGAGTAACATGTAATTGAATTTAACAGGAAAAGAGCCAAAAACTTCTGCGAACTGCAAGATCAGGAAACCTACTCCCACTATCCCAAGCAGATGCTAGATTTTCAAGAGAAGCTTCTTTTCTACTGCCTTGCAGACACCGGTCAGAGTTTAGCAGCATTTTGAAGGCGGCACACTTCTTTTCTACTGCCTTGCAGACACCGGTCAGACTTCAGAGTTTAGCAGCATTTTGAAGGTGGCACGATGGACAAAATGAGAAATTAGGCATGTGCTAGATATTTGCATGGTGCCAACATGTTGCCTCTCTGATACTACCAATCTTAAGAAAAGCACTAGCTCCTAAGTCCCATCAAGATAATAAATTTAAAGTAACTGTAACTGGCTGCTGCCTCTAACAAGATAGATGGACGTCCAGCTCCAGGCTCTACACATCCATCATTCAAAGTCTGCTCATATGGGAGGTGGGGTTGTTTTTCGCTTGGGGGCGGTGGTTGATTTGTTTGTTTGCTTTTTTATCTGTCCAGTAGGTTGTTAACATCCCAAAAAAGCCATCTCATTAATGAAAGGTGAAGAAGTTCCTGGCTGCTGCCTCTAACAAGATAGATGGACGTCCAGCTCCAGGCTCTACACATCCATCATTCAAAGTCTGCTCATATGGGAGGTGGAGTTGTTTTTCGCTTGGGGGCGGTGGTTGATTTGTTTGTTTGCTTTTATATCTGTCCAGTAGGTTGTTAACATCCCAAAAAAGCCATATCATTAATGAAAGGTGAAGAAGTTCCTTTGAAATTTCTGCAATTATTAAACAATCTAATTTCAATGAGATCCCAAACCGACTAGCTTCTATCAAGCATATACCCTGAGATTAAAATTAGATCCCTTGTTCTTATAGAATAGAGAGATTACAGTTTAAAAAAAAAAAATAATAATAAACCCACAAAACCACCACCATCAGCAACCCCTCAGGGCCCCCAGCTAAAATAAAATAAAAAAAAAAATATCCTAACATTAAAACCTGAGACTCCTACCTGCATCTGTATGACCGCATCTGTTTGTAGGAGAGTTGTCTTTGCCTGGGCATCAAAAACAAATGGGTATGTGCAAATTGTAACAGGAATATCTGTTAACTAGAATGAAAAGAACCATGTCATATCTCTGCTTATTTGAAAACCACAATCATGGTTAAAGAAGACACTGTAATAGTACTCATTTAATACATCTATTTTACTGGAAAGAGAAAGAAGTCTTTACTCATTGTCAGTGCAGGACCAAAGCATCTTAGGAAAGTTAAGTAGATTTTCAATTGTTTAGTACTTCAGCAAAAACAACCCAACACACACAAACAACACTCTCACTTAGTATGTGTTAACTTCGGAACTTTTATTACAGCTAGTAGGTATCAAAGTAGTTCTTGTTTTCAAATGCTGCTCTGAATTTGCAACACAGAAGAATTATGTATTTTTGCCTCTCAAAAACCTTTTCAGATTACAGCCATGCTAACTTAAAGCTTTACTCCCAACAGAACATATCAGACAATCCTTGACATTCATATTTCTGATTTCCTTACATTCTGCAAACGAAATCAGATTGCAACCAATCTTACCTCAGTTAATCCATGGTTGACATCCTATGACAGCATTTGCACAAAGGTAGCAATAATTAAGATGAAAAAGCAGCATTAGTGTCTGCATTAATTATTCATCTCTGATGTAGAATTAAAAATACTTAGCTACAAGCTTCCCCCCCAAAAGAATGTTTACTGAGAAATAAATATCAACCATAAACACTCTAAATAATCTAACAAACATAACCAAGCCTTTCAACACACTATATATCAGTCTTTAAAAAAAAGGACCATTAAAGTATCACATTTTCTTGGGTGCAAAAAATTAAACGTTTTAAATGTTTATTTCCATACACTAACAAATGACATTTGCTTTTACCTACGTATTTTCATTCTCAAATGACTGTAGCATGTCAAATTAAATGCAAAACATTTTTAATGAGTAAAAATTTAAAAATACAAAACAACCCCACTGCTTTATCATAAAGTCTCAAGAATCATTTGGGTCTATGATAAGGTATGGTATGAGAAAAGCAACTGACTCTGGAAATTTGAGACAGACCAATACATGTGGCTGGGATTGTGTGGTGACTTCCACAACAAGCTAGATCAACTGTGCTAAGAAACTAAGTTATCCATCTAGTGCCATGTCACCCTCCTCATCCTGTGCTGAAAGCTAAGTTCATTTCCACCCAGCAGGAAGAAAACTAAAAAAGAACAAAAGGTAATGACAAACTAATAAATTTTAAATTTGACGATATATATGAGACTCAGAAGTCAAATATGTAGACATCCACGGCTCACAGAAAGTGATGTCCAGAATATTTTGCCTTCTATCTCTACCCCTAATTCTTAGAGCAAACATCAGATGCTAGCACCCCATTTGTAACAGATTTATGCAATTTTGTACTTCTATTGTATCTGCCATTATTTATTCCCAATTCAAAGTTTTTCCCAACTCCTTTAAATTTTATCCCAAGCACACCTCTTCAAATCAACAGTTCATTATTTAGTACCTTCAGTTTTTCCCCACTCATTTTTCTTTTGTTGAAAGAGTAAAAGCTTTTTCTTTTGAGTTTCTCTCCAAGAATACTCTGAGTACTTCTGAGATTCTCTTTTCTTCTGTATTTTCCCCTCCATGTTTTAAATAAGGAACTGAGCAAACAGTTTTGCCTCAAGTTATGACAATAAAAGTTACACTAGCAAAAGAAATTTTGATTCAGTATTACAGGTTCAATAGGCAAACAGGGCTTCTTAAAAGCAAGGACTCAGGAAACTAGAGGACATGAAGGCAGGAAGAGGCCATCAAAACCATTTACAAGATCAGACTAAGGCCATGGAATTTCTTTCAGTCCTGTAATAAATATAACTTTTTATCAAAATAACTTTTTCTGCTGAACTTGAAACTGCACAAATGCATGACAAAATAATGATGATTAAAGGGAAATTCTGTATCTAGTATTTTCTCAGTAACGTCAAGCTACTGCTCAATCTTCCCATTTAATTACCAAATGGAGCTTAAGACTTTCATTACAAAGCAATTTTCCAGCTTTCATTTTCCCATGCTCAGTATTTTCTTCTCTGATCATGACATACACAATTTGGGCTTGTTTACATCCATTTAAAGCAGAGTTGCAAAGGTCATCATCTTTCAAATTCCACCACTTCTGTACCCTTCACTGGCATACCCTTCTCTGTTCCAAATATACAACCTGTCTCTAGTTCCAAGGCCCTGCAATACTTACCCCTAGCTTCTACATGTCGTTTAGTATACCACCTCTCTTAGCTACCAACACCAGCCTACATCACACATCAGTTATTTTTTCAGACAAGCTTGGCCAAAACAAATGTCTGTCACGACTGCCAATACTGACTCATTATTTCTTTACGCTCCTCCGTCTCCCTGCTGTTGTTATTTACATTGCAATTTTAATTCTTTGGTAGGTAGCATCACTTGCTTTGTATTCCTAAAATACAGCAAAAGTAGGTCTCCTAAGTTCAGAACCGTTCAGGTACTGCTGCAAAAAAATTTGGGTGGCTAGAGAAAGCGTATTAACTTACTCAATATTCTTTCAAAGCATAAGTGAAAGAACTGTGTGGCAAAATCCTATCCAACTCACTAATTCTCTGCACAGTCATTAATTTACTCCCACTTACCACTCTTCTGTTTACAGAGCCAGGAATGAATTATCTCAGTTCTTGTTGCTATACTCAAAGTAGAAAACTGTGTTAGTTATCTGTCCCCTGTAACTCCCTATTATGCTTCTAGACTTGGTTTTCCAAGACAGTTTCAGCTTTCTTATTGACTGAGCCTACCTTAATATAGCAATTCAGGTTATTCTGGATGTTTTCCTATCATGAATTATCACTTTCCTAACTTTTTTGACATGGCAAGTTATCAACTGACAGCATTCTAAACCACTTTTTAATTGATGGATTGAAATGTTGAACAGCGTCAGTCCTAAGAATGACACCCTACAAGAAACACACCTATTTAATAATTCTTCCTTAGCCAGTACCTGACCTACAGGGAGCCTGTTCAGCATCAGTGACCTGTGAAGATTCTTTTAATAAAAGAAAGTGCCCATATTTAGAGAATCTAGAGGCTTCTAAACCAGAACAAAACATGGGGGAAAAGAAAACCACAAAGAGACCCAAATAAAACCCAACGCAACTTACCATTCCAAATACCTGCTGTTGGACCCAGTTGACATAGTCATTTCTGATATCTATCAAATCTTGTATCTCATGAATGTAAAATCTGTCATACTGTATGACTTGTCCTCTTTCATTTACCTAAAGAAGTGTAATTTATTATTTTATTAGAACTTTGTATAAGTTTTCAAAAGGACATTTTCCATGTTTTTCAAGCATTTGATATGTCAGCCACAGATACCCAGCTATTAAAGAAATTCTAGAAAAACAACGGTGCCTACAAGAATGCAAAATACAATGTTAAAGACATGAATATATGGATTATTCAGAAACCCAAAGATACAAAGAAAAGTAAGATTAACTGAGCATACAGCATCGCACAATGTAGTGCTGCCACTTTGGTATGACCTCACAGGAACAGTGACATATATACATATTCATGTATACAATGGAACAAATACTTGTTCCTGTATTTGCCTAAGTTTAAGAACTATGATTCAAGAACTCTATTCTTAATAACAGTATGAATACTATCTCTATCACCCATGATCAGATGAACAAGTTTCTATTTAAAAACATTAAGCTTAGAGAAAGAGAGGCATGGAAAAACAACTTTTTATATAAAAAGGCTTATCTCTACAGTGTAATTTTAATCCAGAAGCATCCACAAATTCCTTACACACACTTCTTTTCCCAAGGACTGTCAAGCACCATTAACTGCCAAAACAGCAAGATCCCCAATTCTGTCTTTATAACTAGATAATCTAAGTCTACTTTTCTAAAATAGCTCCACCACCCTGCAAACCACCAGATACTAAATCTGTGAAATACCCCAGATATGTTGCCCCATTTTTTCCTCCTACTTTAGTCCATACCAGCTCATTATTAAGACTATACCAATATAAATAGCTGGGCAGCAGGGTAGGAACACGTTTAACTACTTCTACAATGTAGCTACATATTAGTCAAAGTTGGATATCAAAAAAAGGAACTTAGGAGAGCCACATTACAACTCTACAATTACCCATGAGGCTTTAAGATTTTAAGATCAATTTCAGCTGTTAAGATTTACAGCTACTGCAAGCCTGAGCAGTGACAGACATTCTAAAGGCAGCAAAATAATCATTTATTATATATCAACAGCTTTCCATATGTGAATCTGTAATGGACATCTTGTACTTCTAACACGATAAATTACTGAACAGTCTTACTCTGAGCCTTAATTTGATGGTCTCCATAAAGAATAAAGAAAAGCTGAGCAAACCATAGCACAGAAATTCCAACTTCCAAAGCAGAAATATTTTCCATTCTTTCTGACAGCCTGGGGAGAAGGGCCGTTACGTATCGCACACAATGGTCCTATTCAGACAAGTGCACCCATTTTGCTAGACTGTACAAATACAGTACTTGACCAGCACCTTAAGGAGCACCTAAAATGCTCTTTTGGCATATAAACACAAAATGTCATAGGACCAGAATAAACTACAGAGGGGAAAAGAATAGTGGGTGGGAGGGAAAACCTCAGCAGCCATTAGATAACACACTGTGATGTGCACAGTCTGCTTACTCCAAATGATTTAGGCTGTTTTTGTTCAAAGTTCACAAATTCATTTGTTTTCATGAATTAAGTTACAGTACTAACAAATGGAATAAACAAATCAGAAAATAAGTGTTTGCCTTGGTAAAACTGTGCAGATCTTTCTCATTCAAAATACAGCTTGCTCTTATCTTCCATTTGTAATCTTATTTGCCATCATTTCAAGCTTAAGAGGCAATTCTTTCCAACATACCCTCACAGAAGCAATTGACTGGGTCAGTCTGTGCTCCCAAGAATATAGGTAATTCCATCACCATGTCAGATTGGAATCCAGAATTCCAATGTTTCATAGGTCCAGATGGAACAACTACAGACATCTCTGTAGATGCAAGCCTAAGTATTTTAAACTCTTTAGTAACTTAACTTCTTTTAACAACTACAGAGCACGCAGATGCTGACAAAACAGGTAAGTAATTGGTTAAAATTGACATAAACATACTCTATGCAATATTTCCAGAACTCTGAAAGCTGTGTGTAGAAAATTGGTAAGTATTCTTCTTTCGGAAGCTGGAATGCCAATCTTGCACAACTTCAAGAGGTGGACTACAACATCCTTGTAGAGTTCCACTATCTTGAGGAACAATGGAGGTTCAAGTACAGACCACCAATTTTCTGTCAACAAATGGTGAACACACAAACTTAGTACTTGCCACTACAACATTATGTTATGCTATCCTTTTAACTAAAAAACATGTTTTGCTAGAGCAAACTTGTCAGTTGCCAAAAGACTTCCCCCCCTCAAAAAAAGTTTAACACAGCAAGTGGTGCAGACTTTTAGAAAACAAAGTACTCTCTGTATAAATAATGAAACGTCTATGCAAATGCTCTATTGTTACACACTAACTCTTTAAATTGTCTGTTCATCCAGAGTGCACAACAGTCTCACTAACTTTTGACATAAAACCAGACGGCTCAAACCCTGAAACCTTGACTTAAGCAAACAGTCCAGAGAGCAATGGAAAGTGAAGCAACACAAAAAAAGACATCCAGTTCAAAGAAATTATCAGTTTGCTTTTCTTTGCTCTCGCCAAAAACTACTGAAAAACACAAGAGATGGGTTACAAGGCAAAAAATAATTGAGGAAGAAGAAAGCACCCTCTCAAAAAGATAACAATTATATAGGAAATATTCTGAAACCTCAACTCTTGAAGCCAAATTTCAGGTGACAGGAGTCACGATAAGAAGGCGTAAGGAAATAAGAGTTAAAAAAATAGAGCTCTTCTCAGCTGCAGATCTGAAGACCCTATCTTAGGATCAGTGGGAAAACACAAACCTCTCAGAAGAAACAAATCCAGTGCTGTAGTCAAAACAAAGACAATTTAACTTCTCCTCTGCAACACTTTTGTAAATTGCTTAGAGCTTGTTAGCTGTCTGACCACATAATTTTCACTTTAAAGTGCGAAGACACTTATCAAATACACTGAACTACACAGTTCAATTCCTCCCAAGTGGACTCAATCCAAAAAATACAATACCAGATGAACTCATAGGGATGGCCAGTTAACTCACCCAGAAGCAACAGAATAGGTGTTTTCTTACACAGCAAGCAACGTTAACCCTTAACTTTCTCAGTGGGGAATTCTATAGAACTGTAAATACACAGCAGGTGTTGCCAAGACCATGTCTTCACTGATGGAATTTCTATACATTTTCATCTGGAGATCCTTAGTTTTAACAGTAAAGAATTCAGGTTCTTACCAAGAACTTTCAGAGGAGCTTTTTCTAGGTTCAGAATAGCTGTTCCAAAAGGAATAGCTAACGTCGTGAAATTGTTTGCATCGCTCATCAATGGGCATTCTGGTAGAGTGAGATACAGCCTCAAAGCTTCAACATCTGGTAAGGAGCTGGTCAATTTGGGAATAAGGTTCTTTTCCAAACTAGCTGCCACCTAGGACACATCATATAATTAAGTTTATTTTAATGCAATTGTGAATTCAAAGAAATGCCCATCTAGAGAAAAAAAAAATCTAGAAAACAACCATCCAGAGTTTAAATTAGACTATTATGCAATTAGGAAAAAGACAGTATATTAAATATTAAAATACAGACATGTACAATATGCTGCTGTGTTACACAATACAACACAATTTTACATATTTGAAATTGATATAAAGAAAGTTATCAAAAGGGTCAGAACAAGAATAACAATAGTATTTCTGGATAGGTGTAATGCAGAAAGATAATCCCAAACATAAAGAAAATACGCAGCACAAACCTGTTGTGATATATGAGCATGGTCAGGCTGTATAAGTTTGTGAAAAAGTAGTCTAGCAGCATTCATATCAACCCCTGAGAATCTAGTGCTGGTTTTATAATGATCATCATTGCTGCAGCAAGAAAAAAAAATACAGAGAAAAAGACTGAATCCTGTATTCTCAGCAGCTCAAGGATTTTTTCCACTTTGAATTTTTAGCTGTACTTTCTAAGGAATTACAACGCAAGAGATCACAGTATCAGACTTCTATTTCTTACATGACCTTGGAAGCAACTGAAAAAAAAAATAAATCTTCTCTAACCGTAAGATGATTGATCGTGTAAAAACACTAGTATCTAAACCAGCCTGTGCAATATACTCCCCCTGAATTATATACAAACTGTGGCTGAGAAGTAATGAGTTTTGCTGGCTTACATGGTAGCAGCCAGGTGGCACACGCTTCCAAAGACTGGCAGAAGACACGCTGCATTCGGGCCAGCTGACAAACCATATGGCAGTAAAGGAGCTAGAAGTTTAAACTGTGGGTATCAGAGTAACACTAAGATAAGGAAATACTGGGGAGGTGATACAGGTGAAAGAAGAGACATTAGGAAGGTGGCCACCGTTAATTCTGTTCACAGGAATACTTGTTTAAATGCCTGACCACTTACCTCAAAGCCAAAAAGCTCCCATTCAGGCACCCAGCTGAGGAGAATGTTCCATCAATTTCACTGTAATTGTTCATATGAAATAAGTTACATTTATTTTGTTTTCTTTTTACAAATTAGCATTTGCAATTAAAAAAACCTATATTTAATCCCTAATAAATTACACTGTGCATAGGATGGAACTCTAACCCAACTAAACACTAGATAAAACCTCCGTTCGAGACTCAGTGCTTAAAACAGCTCAATCAAAGCAAGTTTTGCAATTTGTTTTTAATTCTTCGCATTCTCCTTTATTAAAGTAGAAGCAATAATCTTTGAGTTATTCTCGTATTCCTTTGCATGTATTGTTATTTTTCAATGTGCAACTAGATACTTAATTTAATCTCGTATAATACGTCATATAAACTGTGACAGATGACACAGACTAAAGGATCTAAACTACTTGATAAGCATGACAATGCAAGCACAGCAAAAGCTCTGCACATAAAATGGGTAATTAAAAATAGCTTTGCCATGTATGTACGAAACTCCATTAATTCTCCAACTCGTAAATACAATTATGAAAGACAACTTCTTTCCTCAACACCACTTACTTAGCTATCTCTACAGGAAGTCTTCCAGATGGGAAAGTCAGCAACCTTTGAATAAATGTTTCATTCACAGTCCAGATCTGCTTCAAAAAGTCAGGATACCTAAAATCATCTGGTGGCACCATGTTCTAAATTTTAAAAGAAAGCATAAAGAATCAGGCACACAAAATTGATTTCCAGAAAAAAATCAATCCTGTGGTTGACCTCTATCTCTTCATTGACCAACAATTTACCTACCCGGACTACTACTGCGAAATAAGCCCAAGGATAAATTTACTATATTCTAGCAGTTCTGCATTCACTATGAAAGCAGAGCATACACTAAAAACATCTAGATTAGCGTGTTAATTCACACCACAGCTTAGTTCGTGGTAAGCTCCCTAAACATACAAGTATTCTTCTAGAAAATGAACACTAAACAAGCTTTACCCAAGAGTAGCAAGCACCTCTTCTCTCTAGTCACTACGAGCCAGTTAGCTCCCTGCCAGACTGTGAGCATACAGAAAGAGAGCCATTCAATTTTTTGGACAGCTGCTCTCCCACCCCACTTCCATCAGACTCCTCTGGGAATGAATCACGCTTTTCTGAACATTACTGCATCATCAGATAAGCTGCATTTTGATGTGCTGCTCATACCGAAATAGTTCCAGTAACATTTCTAATAGTAAGAACAACGGAACCAAGACCACCATTTTGAGTAGGAGAACTGGTTCAAAAAGAGACAGCAAGTAGCACCAAAAATAAGGTTAAACTAGGAAAAAGAAACTGAAATCCCCAAGGGTGCAGTATAGCTGTATAGCTGACTCAGTACAATGATGACTAGCTGTTGCCCAAAATCAGTACTTCCGATCCCATCCTACAAGATGAGGATGAGAAACCCTCTTGCTGTTTCCCTTGTGTCCAGCAGAAGTGTCATTTAAACCCACCATGAAACAAGTCAGGGAACTGAACTGCCCAAAAACTAACTTGAGAAAACAAACAGCTTTTGGCTGAGACCCCTTAACTGGCAAGAACACACAAGTCCCAGGAGTACAGTACTCACATAACTTGGAAAGAATTCAATACAAATTACCAAACTAAGGAGTACCAAAAGCGATACTTTTGCAGCATCAAAGTTCATCTGTTGCTAATACTTTCTGTACAGAACAAGCCACAATAACTGCATTCATACAGTCTCCAGTTCACCTCAATTAGTCAGTCCAAAACTACTGCAGTGATTAGAAAATTGCACAGAAGAAAGTTTTTGAGAAAGTTTTAATAGAGAAGTTTTGAGCCTACATTATCGGTAATTTTTCTTGTCTACACCTGCTAAACAAGCCTCTCAAATACAGCAATATCTATCACAACTCAATAAGAATTAAGGGAAAAAAAACCAAAAAAAAAAAAAAACCAAAACCAAACCCTAGAAAAATTGTTGATTCTGTACAACCACATCAGGCTGTGGGAGCACAGGGTTGCTGCAAGCCTGACCTGTACTCAGTTTTTCTCAACATGTTTCCCCACTAAAATCTGTTTTTCTTCATGTCCAAATTAGTTCACACCCACATACTCAGCTCTTAATGCTTCATTAATCCTTATGGTCTAATAACTGCTGGGCTATACTGGAAATAGTCCCTATACAAATGCAGTCATATATCTTGTTTTTTCCTCCCAACTCGTCCTCTAATAGCATTTCCTCTCCATTGTACTCCCATGCTGCCATTTTTACTGTAAAGTCCTTCTAGACTTTTTTCCCAGACTAGAATTTATTAAATCAATTCTTGTCCTTTTAAAACTTAAGTTTTA
Organism: Egretta garzetta; assembly: GCF_000687185.1. Classification (NCBI taxonomy): domain Eukaryota; kingdom Metazoa; phylum Chordata; class Aves; order Pelecaniformes; family Ardeidae; genus Egretta; species Egretta garzetta. The sequence goes on along the minus strand of NW_009259424.1, from coordinate 1,116,212 downwards.
AGACTAGCATAAAACTGTGTCACATAACAAACTATGTCACCACCTATCATGTTTAGCAAAAAAGCTCCATTTGTTTCCTCGTCACTGTAGTATGCTAAAACGACTACAGAGCAGAAGACAGCACAGCTGCAGTCAGGAGTTACTGAGGAGGGCTGAGCAGGGGTGAAGAGCTCAAATCTTCAACCACCTTTTCCTTTATGAAAGGAAAAGAAGTGCATGAATCCATCACTTGGGGAAAAAAAAAAGCTTACGCCAAAAAGCCTCAAGAGCTTACTGACAGTTAACACTCAGTAGCTGGATCCAAGTCCTCGAATTGCTAAGTTACCTGTCTTGTACTTCCGCAATCTCTAGCAAACTTTACAATGTAGTCATGCACATTCAATATGAAAATCTTTTAAAATGCATCAGAAAACTAAAATTTGACTTTAATAAGACTTTGGAACCAAATTATATTTAATTCGTTACCTGTGGATAAAAGTAGTGTGCAAAACTTTGGTCCCCACCAGAGAAAATTCTCTTTACACAATAACACTCCTCACTGTCTGCAATAGGAATAAAAAAAAAGACAACTGAAAATGTGAATTTGAGAAATGATTAAGACAAGGCAATCAACACTCAGTTAGAAAAAGTTTCCTTCGTTACGTAACCTCGCTGAAGCAGACCTTTGCAATACAAGTTAAGGCAACCTTTAACTGAGGTAAACACTAACAGCTCTTAAGTTTTAGCTCCAATGCTAACAAAGGACCTAACCCAACAGCACAAGTAAGCATCTATTTCCTACAGCAAAAATGGACTTTAGAGAACAGAGCACAGTGAAAACACAGTTTGGAAGAAAGCGATTATAGCCCATAATTAGTTTAAATCTCAAGGGTTTGTAAAACACCATAAAGGAACAGGAATTGAAATAGTAAATATGCGAGATGTTGCTTACCTTTGATTATTGGGCATTGAGTACTATAAGGAAGCCAGTTTCCTTTTACTGTGAAGGGACTTTTCCTATTACTGGTTGTTCCTGTACCTAATTGCCCATTACCTCCGAGTCCAAAAGAATAAATTCTTCCAGATGAAGGAACAAACGCAGTAGTGTGCTGCCTAGGGCAAACAAAATTCAGTAACAAAGACCTAAGCATTACAATGCTTTGCACAGGCCAGCCTAAGAATTGTGTCAAACAGTATGTTAAAGGTCCTGTAGCATCAAACGCTCCACTTCTCTACTGGCAAAGCACTGCCACTAGCAATACTCCATTTATACTCCAATAGGCAATATTCCATGGAAAAGTTCATGGAACAGAGACGCCAGGTTCTGCCTTGAACCCGTGCTTAGCCACAGTCTGACCTTTAGAGCGTATCTCTAGACGTTCAGCAATTTGAAGTTTCTACCCAATTGGCTGCATCTCTTTTCCCCTCCCATCCCCTCAACTCTGGATGCCCTCCTCTCCTACCATGAGCCTGGAAAGAACCAATATTGAATTTATGTAAGCTAGTAAAAGGGAATGGATCGACTCAATGTCAACCCAACTGCTAGTAACATGGGTTTACATTTACATGTTCTTTAACCCTAATAACAAAGTGCGCCCAACTCTTAAAAAATTATGTTGCCTTCCTCATTTTGTCTTCTTAGAATGCAAATCTTTGGACAAGACCATTGTCATGCGTGCTGGGAATTTTTCCAATTTCTTGGGTGCTACTATAATATAGAGTAAAAACCCACGAGGAACTGCCGCGCCGTACAGTATTACAGGTATTTCACAAAACAAGTTATATTTCCAAATTTTACACTTATCCTCGGTGATGCTCACATACATCCCCAAACACACTTGTTCTTTAATAGGAAATTATAAAATCACAGCAATAAACAACACTTTCACACGGATTATTTGCACTTTCAGTTTAGAAAACCAGAGCCTCTCAAACAGTGTAACTTACTTCAGTTCTTCTATTGAATGTTTTTAAAATCCCAGTAAGGTCTCTAAATATCTTTTGTTAGAGACCACCTTGTCTTCCCTAACCACAAAGGGTAAGAAAAAAACCACTTCGTATTGCCATGTATATGAAGTTTTACACAAAATTAAGTTATTTGTAAGAATCATACTGCTACCACAGAATAGACCTTACCTGCCACAAGTGATTTGGGTCACAACACTTCCCATAAGTTCAAAAACTTTCCTTGGGTTTATCTCGTGGCTGGTAGAGTTATGACCCAACTGACCATAGCCTCCAGCTCCAAATGTAAAAACCCCACCTTCCTAAACAAATAAATTATTTGCATTAAAATGACAGTATATCTCAGAACAAGAAACTTTAACAGAAATTGGGGTTTATTTTATCTCCTTGTCTGATTAATTTGGAATTGCGGGGAAAGGAGAGAAAATATACATGCACAAGAGGGCCCTGAGAAACAGAAGAGTCACAAGTTAATTGCAGTTATGAAAACATGGCACAGCTATCAAGTATTACCTTATTCACGTTAAATCACGTTCTTGTTATTTCCGTATTATTATACAATAGTCCTGCCATTAACTTGTGTCATTAACAGATACTAATCCTTGTTTTTCCTCTTTTCCAGTTTTCTTGATGAACTACAACAGTATATAAACTCACATGATTAAAAAAAGTATCCTTTGGCTTTTAAAATCTGAATACAAATTTTAAAGCAGTTACCAGACAGGCAGCTGCCCTCCTCAGGCAGATGATGCAGAGTATGACTGAAATAGTCAGCTTGATTACTTGAAAGCATAAGAAACCAGAAAATTTCAATATTGTTGTAGGGCAAGTCATTTTTAAAAAGTGTTTTTGATTAATTTAATCAAGAAATTAACCAAAAACTTCAATGAAAGAATGTTAAAATCAGAAACATTTTCAGAAGTTACACAACTTACCTTACAACAACTTTGAAACTCTCCATTTTCAAATGCTTTGAAATTGTAAAGCTGTTTCTTTCAATTCTACCCTGCATCAGACTGGACCTCTACTGGAAATCATCATTAAAATGGCAGCGTCCACTGAGAAAAACCAACAGGCTCATTCACTGACTCAGGATAACAAACAGTGACGTGTTTTTCTGAATTTCAGGACTTGAAGAATGCTCGCACATATACAAAGCACTGTCTACAAAAGATACAAATCCAAAACTATTCATTCTGCAAGGCCTATCACGCAAGGGAAAATGGGTGACGTAACTTGTAGAAACATTTACAGTAAATTCAGCATCTTAGTGGAGTCTATCAGCTTTAAACAAAGTTTGAAGTTAACTTGTATGCATTAAAAAGGAAAAAACCATTTAGAATCCAAGTTAAATTGCTGGGTTTTTTACATGCTGTATTTCCCTAACTTCGCACAATACATCGATATTAATTTCAAGATTGCAAAGTTGCCACATCTTTTTCAGTCAAACTGAGAGAATATTTTAGAACACAAAGCAATTGCTTGTGAACCATCTTTTCCTTTCACTGTAGAAAATTAAGCGTGTATAAGCAACAGAAGTATGGCCACATTTAGGCAGATCATACTCCTCAACACAACTTGTCACTTGCTGCAATGTAAAAATTCAAATGAACACATCAAAAAACCTCATACATTTTCCAAAAGTAAGTAAAAACAGATTGTTTTTTTCTTCAGAAATAAAACATTACGAACAGTTACTTTCAAAGTTCTGTTGCCTTCTACAACAACATTCTGAATTCAACATATTCAGACACGAAATAGGTATTTAGTCACTTGCCCAAATCTTGATCAGCCAGAACTGTTTTCAAAATACTCTGTTTCTAAATCAATACATTTTACTGAGAGTGATGAACAACAGGAAATGCCAAAATGTTAATACATACTGATTTATACTTAAATGTTGAAGTCTAATCCAGCTATCAAAACACAGAAGGAAAAGTACAAGGTCAATCATTTAAAGTAAGATGCGTATGTACGGTTTTACCCACCACAAAATAAAGGCACTTATCACTAGATGCTTGAAATACACTATTCGTCACTAAAATGAGCGTAAGAAAGAGCACTAGCATGATACATTCTATGTTGCTCCTGGAAGTTTCCAAATAATTTTAAAACTTTAAAAATAAAGACTCAAAATGATGCATTTAGCCAACAGTTATGTATAAGGCAATCTGACACATTTCAGCTATTTTGATCAGTTCCTCCATCTCAGTACAAACATGCCACACTGATACAGCATACACGCTTTTTTTCCAAATCAGCCTTGAAATAAATGACGAACTTTTCATAGAACCTCACACTACGATACTTACGAGCGGATTATGTAAATCTTCTAATTCTTCTATCAGTTTGCCAATAGTACATAAATAGAAAAGAGAGGAGCGAGACTATGTGAGAGGAACACCAAGGTCAGAGAAGGAGGGGGAGGAGGTGCTCCAGGTGCCAGAGCAGAGATTCCCCTGCAGCCTGTGGTGAAGACCATGGTGAGGCAACTGTCCCCCTGCAGCCCACGGAGGCCCACGGTGGAGCAGGTATCTACTCTGATTTGATTGGCCTTATCTCAACCCACGATCCTTTCGTTAGATTTTCTCTCCCCTGTCCAGCTGAGGAGGGGAGTGAGAGTGCAGCTTTGGGGGGCACCTGGCATCCAGCCAGGGTCAACCCACCACAACA
>NW_009259424.1:1100332-1111562 GCF_000687185.1 Egretta garzetta | reverse complement strand
ACCCCCCCCCCCCCCCCCCCCCCCCCCCCCAGCATTTAATTTAAATTCAAAATTAATTCTGTCTGATCAGTGATAACAGCAATGCCAGAGGCATTACAGTCAGAAAACAGCTTATCTCTTTAGGATACACTAATATAAGTTTCAGTATCTGCACAACTTTAATAATGCAACACACACTGTCATATCGAAAATGCTGTATTTTGTATGCTCAGTTTCACAGAAATTTTAAACTACGGAAAGATTTCTTCTATTTGTAAGTTTTTTCAAATATTTAACCATTCTTCCACTGTTTCCTTAACTTCATCCAATATACTTTGAAGAAATTTTATGTGGAATTTTGTCTAGTATTTCCTATTCAGGTACCGTCTTCTCCTGAAAACGTTCAAAAATCAAAGCTTAAACATATCTTTAAATATTGTACCTTTGTAAGGGCAGCAGTGTGATCTTCTCCACAACATATATGAACAACCTTCTGAGATCTCAGCGACTTCAGCAGTGTAGGAACATACCTGTCTGAAAGGTTTAACACAGCAGTAGATCGCTTATTTTGAAAATAAAAATCAGAAAACAAATAGTTTTGCTCATTTATTCTAATTCCATTCCACTCAAATAAGCACTTTAAATTTGTTAGCATAATGCAATCATTGTGACTGAGTTTATGTATTTTTGAGAGCAGAAGTGTTTTTACAGAAAAATAGAGTGCTATACTGAAATAGTTTGTAGCAAATAGTCCTCATTTTCACCAGCGTAAGATCATAAGTCAATACATAAATCACGAAATATGGAACAGTATGTTAGACCTGCCATTGGCCATGAGAAAAGAAAACAAATGACAGTTGTTTTGAGTTGTTTATGTGCTTCATATTTTTGAAGTGTTCCTGTAAGTTGGTATCAGTTGGTCATAGTTCAGTATTAGTAAACGTGTAATAGAATGGAACACTGAATAATTAGGAAGCACAGCTAACTTCCCTCCATCACCAGAACAAATCAACTTTGCCATCCAGATGCACAAAGGCCATTTTTATAAAAGTTAAAACTGATGTCTTAAAATTTGTCAGGTATGCCAAGATGCCTGGATGAAGCCCTATCAAGACATAAAAAAGGGATTTTACTGAGAAGTGATGCTATATAAACAAACTGGGGTCATATTCCATACATATTCCAAAGAATATGTAGAAGCAACTGAAGGCTCCCATGAAAATTTGATTTCTGAAAAGTACATGTAATTTCCTTATTACACAAGTGTGACCAGATTTAAAGCATTAATTCAGATACACATTTTAACTACAGCGTATTTTTCTTATTTTAAGTGGTGTTGAGAACAATGAACCAGTGAGAAAATCTGAATTCACAAAACTAGCTATAAATTATTCTATACTAAATTCTGTATTACAGGAAACTGATAGCACATACTTCCATCTTAGAGCCCTGCACGTGGATAGTGTGCATGTAACATAACACAACTAGGAAAGAAATAATTTTTTGTCTAACCTAACTACTTGCTTATACTCATTAATGCGTAACAACATCCTAGTAGAAGAGATTTTGGAAATGGTTAGCTGGAAATCATGAATGATTATCAAAAATGGCCTGAGAAAGGCAGACACCCACATGGGAGTAAAACAATGAAGATGCCTTGAACAGGTCAATGAAGATGCCTTAAATAGGTCTACTGAGGACAACCAAAGAGTTTTGATAGGTTACTGGTTTTGCCAAGCAATTTCATCTACCTAAAATTCAGTTCAAACTGTAACTACTGCACAGTATCTTCATTCAATCCCATTTAGAAGTTTAAGCCACAGAAAAATCTAAAACAGGGAAAGAAAACAAGTCAAGCAGGCTAGAATTTCAACATAGCACTGTCAGAATTTTCACTACAAAACAGCGAAGGAAAAAAAACTCTAGGTCTTCCTTATGCAATTCTCACATGGCATCAGCACTCTCCAACAGTATTCAAAGGTTCGTTCTGTCTGCTCCTTTTCTAGGAATACCACTGTCTTTAGATTCACAAACCAAGACCTTCAGCATGGTATTTACAGAAGTAATGTTTACTTACCATTATCATCATTAAGACCAAGCTGCCCAAATTTGTTGCGTCCCCATCCAAAAATGGCTCCAGAAAGAGTTAGTACAAAACTATGAGCTCCTCCTGCTGCAATTTGTGCAAAAGGGATTCCCAGCAGAGATTTAATCACATGCGGCGAGTTTTGTTTTTTATACTCATAACCTAAGCCCAGCTGGCCATATTTATTCTGTCCCCACGAAAACACTTCACTTCCTGATTAAAGGAAAAAAAAAATAAACAAGAAATACATTCAATATAATTTAATTATATAAAGTTTATTTTCTGTAAGAAAAGCTAGAAGTTAAGACTTTTAATCTTCAAATATTTTTGAGTTTGAAAACACATACAAATTACTGACTTTTGAAGCTAAGCATTCTCATGTAATTCGCGGACATTCAACTCAAATATTTAATCACACTGAAGTATTTAAATCACATTCAAAACCCTCAAAACTGCTCTTATTAACATTCCTGTTTCAACAGTGTTAGGTAAGTTGAGTTTGGTTATTACTAAGCAAGATGCTGTTGCGTTGGGAGCTCCACTACTCCATATCCTTTTATGCAGAGATCTTGTTGAGGTTTCGTACTGGACACGCAAAAATTTCTGATTTCCAATCACAAGCCTCATTTAAGCTCTTACACAGTAACACACCTAATTTTCATATACAATTTAAGTGACATTTTAAACTTTAAAATACTGTATCAATGATATGATCAATGAAGCACAAAGTTTATAGTATCATAAAGAAAAAAACATTTTGAAGAATCACAAATCAGAGAGCTACTTATGTTAAGATTGCTTCCAAAAGAACACGTTCCACTGAACAACCAACGTTTTGCCAAGGTATTTGCTATCCTAAAGATCAACACCTAATCATAAAGATATTTTGCTTCTGCTGATGCAATACATTTCAAACAGTAATGTTTTCTGTCTCTTACCGCCACCTTTCCAGTAACAGTTTTATAAAGATGGAAGACAATGAAACCCATCCCCCAGGGTACAGGTCTCTTGGATTTTATTTATTTATTTAAACCACCACCAGGAAAAAAAAAAAAACAACCCAAAACAAATCAAAACCAACCAAACAAAAACAAAAAAACCCAAACCACCAACCCAAACCACCACTTTTATACAAAACTATCTTCCTAACACCAAAGAAATTCTACATCAATCATTTACAATCACATGAACTAATCCACCTGATCAATATCCCATACATAGATCTAAAAATGCTACAAAGTCTCTTCTCAAAATGCCCGATTCAAGTTCATCCCATTTTCCTCCCTGTGTGGGTCTATTTTTAAGGCCATACCCTTGCTACATTGCAAGTGTTTCTGTAGGTTGTCTTCCAACCAGAAAAAAAAAAAAAAAACAAACCAACAACAAAAAACCCACCATACAATGCTTATGAAGAACATAATAATAGAGCTGCAAATCTGTGAACTGCCAATAGGATAGCGATGCTGTACCTGAAGCTTGTAATTATTTAAAACACTGAGTGAATTTCAAATTATAAACTCCTATTACATTCTTGCACTTTTGACCAACAGAACGCTTAAGAGCACAGTTCTGATACTCCCCACATTCCACTGCTGATCTTAACCCAGGCAAAGGGTTATTTGTAAATCTCTGTCTGCCTGTCCAGAAAACAAAGGAATCCCACTAGGTTATAATGGTAAAGATGCCTGGGAATACATAATGCACAAGAAACACTCAGTATGAGCTCGTGAAAAGTCACATACAGAATCAAGGCACATATAGTCAGTATAAACTACTATATTTAAAGAAAAAAAAATCATTCAGCATACAATTACCACCTCCCTCCCCACAGTTTACTTAGTTTATATTTTAACCACACATTGTTAGGAAATACTGTCAAACTTTACAATCTTTCTAGAATTCTTGTTTTGAGTTTCTAAGTTTCCATTAACCCCATCCAGCAGCCACCTCTTCCAAATGGAAGTTTTGGCCACAACTCTCCTTTGTTATGATGAAACAAACAAGCAGCAAGTTTTAATTCATATTAATTTCTGGACAGCTATGCTAACTAGCTCCAGCAAAATTTTGAAGATAGACGTTTAAACCTTTCAAAAGGGGGTTATAACGTGACATTACATTTTAACTATAGAAAGACCGACAAAACAGAGGCTTTGCAATAGAAAAGCAGAAAAGGAAGTCGTTGCCTGCAAGTCTCAGTAACTTGAAGTTACAGGTTGAAGCAGACTAGTGACAAAGCAGCATGCTAGCAGGATGAAAAAGAAATGGGACCAAAAAAAGGAGAGAAACAAAAACTAATTTAAAAAGCAAGTAAGAAAAAAGCACAACAAGACAACATTTGTTTGTATATTTATTTTTTAAATTTGAGCCTACATCATCAAATTGCGCTTCTCCTACCAAACTGAAGTCCCGTGTGGAATGGTAGTATGTTTAAAAAACAAAACAAAACAAAAACAAAAACACCACACCAGTATTTCCTTTTTTAAAAAGACAAAATAAATGTTGAAACCTATAGAATCACCTGGTAAGAAATTACACAAAACTTCAGAATAATTTGGCTTACCTTTGGAGAGCGCTAACGAGTGATAATAACCACAGGCAACTTGAACAATTTGGATCTCTGATAAGCTTTTAATATTCCTATTGGGGTAAGAAAACAGAAAACAAATTCAGCTACTAGGTCATGGAATGAAATATAAAGTCACGCCAAAGGATAATACACACAAAGAGGGAATCCTTTTCACTGAAGTATATATGAAACTAATTGAAATATCCTAACTTTAATTAGAAGCTATTTAGTAAAGTCTTAAGTCAAAACCGCTTCTTTTCTAACACCTTCAAGGACAGTTTCCATCTTATTTTCAAATTAATAAAGTCAGTAAAAGACCATAATGAAGAATTAGGGAGGTTCACATGCTAGGAAGGAGATGCCACACAGCTGAATGGAGGAAATTAATACCGGATGCAATAAGAAAATTATTCTTACTCTCTAGTTTCCAAAAGAAAAAGGGGTTTACAATCTTCTTCCTATCAGTCTTAAAGACTGAATTACTTTCTGTTAAAACTGGAGCACTCAATTTTTCATCTCTACCAACATTAACTTCAATCTTAACTTCAGTTCACAGAGCTATTAAGTACTGCACAATACTATAAAGTTGCAAACACATACAAATGTGCATTAAATCTAGTATGCTTTCAACTTTTGATGAGAAAAACCAGGAGTTTCTAAAAGGTCTGTGGGCTTTTAAATTTGATGCAGAAATAAATAACCTTTATATTAGTTATTTATATCTTTCGTATTTATACATGTCACAGATAGCCATGATAGAAGTTATAAGTCACTAATGTTCCAAGGAATTCTTACTTACGCGTTGTCTTTTCCATGTAAAAAAGAAAATCAGAAAAGAAAGCATGCAGCTTGCAACCATACAAACTTACTGCTACAGACAGTTCCACTGGTTTCAGTGAACCTATTCATCACACTAAAAATGTGGACTTCAGCTAGCTGGAATGCTCACAGCATTCTGAAAGCAAGCAAGTGAATCCGGCTAGCATTCATTTTTATAACTAGAAGGCGTATTATTTGATCACAGCTAAAAAACCTCAGGGTGAAAACTGAAGCAGGAAGATCAGACAGCAAACATACCTTCTTCAAATGTACTCCCACAACTGGTTTTGAAAGTTTGACATTTTATTTCTCTTTAATGTCTCCTAACTGGCAGTTATCAATCCTCATTTACATTCTTAAAATACCCATCCTACTTTTCCAACATAACTCTCATTCTTAGTAGATGACTATTAAAGAAAGAAAAAAAAAAAAACCAACAAACCAAACCAAGCAAACCCGTAACACACTTCTCATATAAGCTGACTTTCTGAGAAAAGAAACTGTCTACAGCATGCAAGTGCCGTAACTAAAATACACTTTCTAATGTGTGTTTTTAATTGTAACAGAATAGCTGAACCAATGTGATTTAAACACTTTTTTTTTCCCCCCAAAAATAACTTATTATATGCTAATTATTTTTAACCTGGGCACTCTGATGCATTCCTCCGTTCCCGGCAAGCCAAGCTGTCCATCGGTAGCCAGACCCCAAGCATATACCTGACCCTTGTCATTTAATGCAAGAGTGTGGGCTTCTCCACATGACACAGCTACAATATTTTGGGCATCCAGTGCACCAACATGTTCTAAAAAAAAAAAAAAAAAAAAAAAAAAGAAAAAAAAGAAAAGTTAGTTTAAAAAAAAAAAAAGCTACTTACAAACTAGCGTCGTTCAAGACATCTATATTCAGTACCAAGATATCATATCAATTGAAACAACACAGAAGTAAGCCCAGAAGTCTGCCAAAACATCCTTTATTTCAAATTATAAGCATGCTATTCTAGGAGAAGTAAGTTAAATTTGACGCTCCAAAGTAATCAAACAACAACTTTATCTGGAGCAATATACAGAAGCACACAAAAACCGCAGCTTGATCATAATGGTTCCTTCTAATCTTGCCATCTGAAAATGAGTGCAGAAACTCAATTAACATTAAGGTCAAATACATTATTGTCAAATGACTACACGTGTAGACATTATGTAAGAGGAAAACATTCCACCACAGCAAGTTAAATTCACCTATTCATTATTAACAAAACAGCCTGCAAAACAAGGCAGGGCAAATTAAAGACTAAAGCTACTGATTTTGCAATGAGCGACACAATGTCCTCTTTATAATGCAAAATACTGTAGAAACAGATCCTAAAGAGTAATTTTTCTAGATATACAGTGCATGCCTCTGAAAGGCAAACACTAAAACATCTGTGACTTTTTCTTCCCCAGTAACCTGCACCAATACCTTTAAATACATTTGGAAAAACTCAAAAGTTCGTTTTCGTGCTTATGATTTGTGATCAGAAGTCTACCATTTTCATTTCAGCAACAGTATAGTGGAGAAATATCCCCCCCGCCCCTGCCATTATGGCTGGAATTTTCAACAGTCCCCTTAAATAAGGGCCTGCTTAGACACTTTATGCCCAGTTTTCAAACACATAAATTCTATTCCTGCCCAAGAACGGCACACCACTGAAAAAGCCTGCGTACCATCAACGTAACATGCGCTGTGAGCACCGCCTAGCATAGCCTAAGTTGATTTCAGAACAGTAGCTAACAGCCCCTGCAACACCGCAGGCACTCAGTTTCCCAAATAAAGTAACAGGCAGCACATGTAAGTTGTTGGGTTTTTTTAAACAGCTGGTCTGATTAAAGAGGTTACCACCCCAGTTCAGCCCATTACAGCCTCCACGGCTCTCCCAGCGGAAGTGGTCACATAAGCGCTCTCCAGTCCAGGCAGGAGCACGCAGATTAGCTCAGACTATCTTCACCAGCTGCTAAACCAGCCAGGCTGACTCTGCCTAATATGGCTTAAGGAACATTCACGCAATCCCTATGGCAAGCAGAGCTCTGCAGGGAGGGAAGAGGGAAGGCACAGCTAAATAGTGGGGTGACACTGTTGTGGCAAAGGCATGCAGTCAGCAACAAAATTATCTTTAGTTAGCAGAAATACGTTCAAGAGAGAGCATCCACCCCTTTGTAAAGATACTGAGTGTCTTTAGACTGCACAAGTAAAGTTATCGCAATGCGCCAACTTCACATTAGAACATTCAATGGTATTGTCAGTAACCTCCAGATGAAAAGAAAAATTAGGGAGAACATTACAATCCTCGTGACTGCTGTGCCTGAGCCTTTAAAAAAAAAAAAAATATAGTAGGTTTTTGTCCATTACATCCGTCCATTTGTCCATACAAGGCTGTTTTAAAAAACAAAAAAACTGAAAGTCAGATATTGTAACTTTTGGATTTAAAAGACAATTCGGCATCATTTTCAAAGTGGGTAACAGGTACTCGGAGTAAGTTTGACAAGCTGAGCTTCTATTGATGATCATGAAGCAGATTTGACACAGGGTTCAACTTTATCATTTTTAACATCCATTTACTGTTTCCCAACAGAGGTCCAAATTAGTTTTAAAAGTTACGTATCACCTACACGAAAAAAATCTTTACTTGGCACCAAATCCGAAACTCTGAATAAAGGAGAACTATTAAAATACTGCGTAACGCCTTATTTCCACGTGAAATATTTGTATCAATTATTGTGCCAAGTAACTTGTAAAATTGCTATAGCAGTGATTAGAATCCGCTCTTACTAAGCCTTTCCAGTTTGCTTACGTTCTGCTGTAAGCGCTGCCAGAAGCACTGTTCCGTATCACTCAGTAGCACGCAGACATGACTCACACGCACAGCTCTGAAGGGAGCCCATGTGCACACTCCTCCTCTGCAGCCCCTGCAAGATGTTTACCCACTTCTGCTACAGAACTCCACTCGCAGGAAGCAGAAACACGCATATAACACAGATAGGAGGAAAAAAAGCCCAAACAAGTTTTACATTGCATCCTTTAGGCTTCTCCAAATCCTCTTCCTGTAGCACTGCATATGCTGAAAAGTCTTTTGATAAAAGTTTTATTTTTAGTCCTTAAAAAAAAAAGAAAATTAAGAACATAGCTTTAATCAGAGCTGCTCTGCATCACATATCGGACGATTAAAAACACACAGCATGTTTCTCAACTACGGTATGCCAAATATTCATTTCTACCATATTCCAGTAGCCCAAACCCATACATATAGTACAACGCCAATCCACGTATTGAAGCAGGTCACCTCCCCTTGAGATTAAAAACAGCCATTGAGTCTCCCACAGCCTTAGGCAAACTGATTCCATGCTGGAAATAAAAAATAGTGGCCCTGTCCAGCCGCACAGCAAGCAAAAATACGGGGGGACAGCCATGTTTCACAGTTGGTTGCTTTCAATGGTCACAAGATGCAATCCAAGCAAAGGGATGCTTTTCAAGTGAAAAACATGCTCATTCTTGGAAGAACTACCGTGCACACATTTCAGCACATGCCCAGACACTGGCAGTCTTGGGTTTGACGTAGCATAATGAAACAAAAAGAACATGCACAACCACAGGTACTCTCCAGACTTCATTACTTCTAAACTTACCGGGTCTTTTCCTGGCTTTTTCATGCCCTAGTTGTCCTAGATCATTGCATCCGCACGTATAAACAGTCCCATCATCCAGGACAAAAACGGTATGCCTCAGTCCACACCCTACATCTCTGATCCTTTTATGTATGAAAAAGTCACTTCTTCTGGGTTCTAAAACAATCTCTTCATCAATTCCACCCAATCCAAGCTGTCCAAAAGATGCATTTCCCCAGCACAACATGTTTATGCTTCTCTTGATCACAGAGATCTTCCAGCTTCACTTTTCTGGAATTTTTTAAAAAAAAAAAAAAAAAAAAAGGAAAATGCAGTTTTTCAGTATTGTCCCTAATGTTTATGTTATAAATAGCTATATAGCATGTAATCCACAAGTTCACTTTCTATATACCAATATACTGAAACATTGAACAACTTTTAAGAGCATGATTTACTTTCTTGGACAGTTTTTATATTAACTCTGCAGTAAAATGCTTTCCTTCCTATTTCAGATACAACTTTTAAGATGTGCAGGTCCTCAGTTTTTTATAAAACTGTTTCAAAAATTTCAAATAACGTTCTTTGTAAAACTTCTCTCATCCAGAACTATGCAAGTGACAGTAACAACCAATTCTAGCTAGTGGAAACGACCTCAAACATCTTTTCAGGAGACAGTACAGGCCAGTTTCTTCACACAAGGAGCCGCATGACACTGTGTACAGCCTCAAGATCATCCCCAAAAACAACACTTGACTCACAGCTTGGAAAAAAATTGGTCAGCTCTGATCAATCCAGTTATGCAACACAAAGAATAATATGATGTGTCAATCACTACGTTTAAACAACTATGAGTCAACTGGACTTCCAATTTAAAAGAAGATAAAATAGCTGAAACTCAAGTCCCCCGTCTTGTACTGCAATCACCAAAGGCTACAGCTTCTTAGTTACGCTGCAGTAACGGGAGGCCATGCATACAAGGTCCCCCGTGCAAACCCCCATCCCTAAAGCCTAAATTGCGGATCCAGCAGACGCGCTGACAGACTCTGCGCCTATTTGGAAGGGACACGAAGCTACGCTTCTCTTTCATTTTCAGTATTGCAGACGATGAAGAGTTTAGGACAGTGCTTTCACTATTACTTACACTACACTTCCATGACAATGTTTCCCCATATTTTCAGAGCAATTTAAAAATCAGTGCAATACAGTGTAAAAACTGCTATAAGTTTTCATCTGTAGCCATTATTTGGAAGACAGCACGAATAACGGAATGTGGAACACAATGCACAACAAACGCATTCAGTCTTACATTCTGCGGGGTCGTAAAACGTATAAACCGCCTAAATATAAAACTGCTCAGAGAAGCAAGCCATCAGTTAGCACCTAAGCATTACATTAACCAAAGAAGGGCAGAATTCTTGCCAGCACAACAGGATAACTGCTTTTCTCTGCAAAAGTCAAAATGAAGTAAACAAGATGCTTTTTTTTGTGATCTCATAAAAAAAAAAAACCAAAATCCCCACCCCAAAACCAGCCAAACAGCTTAAAATATATTGCATTCTGTTTACCTATCGCAGGAGATGATGCATGATCAAATACTGCCCTAGCTATCGCTAGCGATATCCTACCACATTCAGAAGGGGACATCAAAATGAAGGCGCCTTCGGTTAAGACATAGCCACGCAACGGCAGATTTCACACGTCTGTAGCAGCGACTGCAACGCAAGCTTCAACCTGCAACACAAGAAGTTAGAAAAGATGTACAATTACAGCGCTTCAAGATTTCCGTAGTCAAGGTATCCATCTCCAGTAGGGCAAAAAGAAGGAAAGTTCTCCTCTCTATTAAAACAGATATTTCCACAGAAGGTGGGGGTTTTGGGTTGTTTTTCTTTTTTTTCTTTTAACAGTCAGTAGCCGAAGACGTTTTGTACTTTGACCTCAAATCACGGCAGTATTTTATCCCTGGGTGTAGTCACGCAAGCCAGCTCACGTTGTCAGCGGCTGGATACTACCCTGCGTGACGTCAAAAGCAGCCGGATGCCGACCCCAAACACGGAACGCGAGGGAAGCCACCCAACTCGTTCTCGACGAGCCGAGCGCGAGTAGCGGCGCTACCGAAGAGTCTGGATTGTTCCTCGTTGGGTGAA
>NW_009259424.1:1088789-1099565 GCF_000687185.1 Egretta garzetta | reverse complement strand
CGAGGAAGGCTCGGAGGGAAGTTACGGTCCGAGTCACCGCGTGGCTTCGGTTCCCGCTGTGAGGAGGCCGAGCGAGAAGTTGACAACAAAAAAGAAATTGGGGAGAATGAATGGCCGCGAAGCGAGGAGCGCTGGAGCGAGGCCCTCGTCCTCCCTGGCCAGGAGCGGAGCCGGGTGCGGGAGGGTGCCGTTAGCTCCGGTGCTCACTCCGGGGAGGTGGCTGCAGCCATAGACGTTCTTGGCTTGGCAACAAGAGAGCGCAAAAAAATAAAGCAGCTTTAAAACATACCATCGTGGCATTATATCCCTATTTTGAAATCGAGAATTGAAAAAAAAAACGAGTATGTTCTGGGGCAGGTCACTCCCGCTATGGCTGCTGAGAAGAGCTCTTCGTGACGGCGTAGCTCTCCTTCCTAAGAGACTTGGCTGCGCGTTGCTATTCCGTATCTGCAATCTACGGAGATCTTGCAGAAGCCTCTGCTTGATCTCTGAGGGCATGAAAAGAATGAGATCAGTGAGCGGGAAGGAACTGGATCCGCCAGGGAGAGGCAGGAACAAACTGTCCTTCATACTCCAATGACCTGTCGTTAACTTCTGACATAGCGGACTTCTTCCCGGAGGGGGATCCTGGTGGCGTGGCTGCAGCGTGAGGCGGGAGCGTCAACACCAGTCCTGCCCGCTTCAGGGTTGGGTTGAGGGTGTTCCCTGCCTCCCTCCGGCACAAACGAATGCGGTTTTCTGAATCCGGCATTCCGCTTACGCGCTTTGCTCAGTGTCAGAGCGGACGCAGAGGCGGCCGTGTTAAAAGGGTTTTTTTTGACTCGTGGAGCAACTGAAGAGAAGTTTACACGCTAGACGTGTTTGGGTTTTTTTAGGATTTTGCTTAGTACTGAGAGGAAAATCCATTGCAGTTTATTTCTGCGGACTGGGTTGGGAATCCAAATGGTTTCCTTATTTAGCAGCCTCTCTATAGTAGTTCTGAGATCCACTTTTATGTAGGTCAGGAAGTAAAAGTGGCCAGGACCAGGCACGCTTCACAGCAAGCGATTTTGCAAACTACGGCTAAGAAAGGTTCCGTGTTTGCTGTCATAGAATCATAGAATGTTTTGGGTTGGAAGGGACCCCTAGAGGTCATCTAGTCCAACCCCCCTGCAGGAGCAGGGACACCGCTAACTAGATCAGGTTGCTCAGAGCCCCGTCCAACCTGGCCTTGAATGCTTCCAGGGATGGGGCCTCCACCACCTCTCTGGGCAACCTGTTCCAGGGTTTCACCACCCTCATTGTAAAGAACTTCTTCCTTATATCTAGTCTATCATCTTGCCCTGTAATGGAAAGCGTTTCAAAAAACCCCAAGAAATGGGATGTCTTGGTCCAGCCATTAAACACTCCGTTGTGTATCTAAATAGGGAAGATTCTGCAGGACTTTTAAGGATTTGTGGTTGTAAATTTATCAGTAAAGATCCAAACCAGAAATATTAAATTCATACATAGAGAAAATGAGGCAGCTGCACAGCTGACGAAGGCGAAATGATGCAGCACTTTTCAGGGTAGCAAATAGGCAGGTTTGTTATTTAAAGGAGAGATGGGAGTGATTTGCCTTTTTCCCTTCTGCGTACAAGAACAGCAGGTTAGCAGTAGCTGGTTCATGTAGCAAATGGAGGAAAACATTCATTCCTATCTTCTAAACTTCCTTTTCCTTTTATTTATGAGACCACCAGAGTAGTAACTGCGAATAAAGGCGCTGTGAAGTAGATTTTAAATGCTGTCATTCGTTGTGCAATGTGTCCTCTGACCAGCGTGTGGGGATATGTCCATGTACTTGAAGAGAACATTACATGCCCCGTACAATTTTTACATAGAAAAGTATTTTGGTATAACTGGCCTAACGCATTAAATAAGAAATATATAAAGCATGAAACAACATACAACGTATGTCGCACAAATCTCAACTTCCTTGTGTAACAAGCCATAGCTGTGTTATTTAAAAGAATGATTTTAGTCCTAAAACCAGATTACTGTAAGTTAAATAATTCAGATGTGTCTTCAAATAAAGTATACTCAATATTTTTATGCCACTTACTATGTATCTTAGCATATTTTCTGTGACAGAGAAGCCATTTCCAGCCTATATATATATATATATATATATATGCCTTGCGAAAGCCCTTCGCCTTTCATGGGGCGAAGGATACGCGGGCCAGGGGGTAGGGGTACCTACTCTGATGCCACATCACTGCTTGGACTCCCGGCCACTCAGTACAACCAATTCTGCACCCACTGGCAGCAAACCTGCCCAAGGGTGGTTCTGCAGTGGCAGTGGTCAAGAGGACCGCGGAGGAGCACGCTTGCACCTCAAAATTCCCAATGTCCATTCTTGTGCTTGCAAAAAACACCGAGTATTTTGCAGTGATGCAAAGTCCAGTGAAAACAAGAAATGTCATCCTGGTTAACTTTGGGGAAGGGATTTATTCCTTCTACGTGCCTTAGCACAGAGGGTTTCCTATTACAATTGCACAGCGTTTTTATTGATGGTCACAACAAGCAGGAAACTATTTTCAGTTGCCCTGCCATTATTAAAATAGCAATGCTTGGCTAGTGCCTGGCGATTGCTGTCAGCACAACTGGGGTTTTTTAAGTGGTACCCCAGTTAATGACCCATTCAGATAATATAAAAATGAAAAAAATAATATCTAGCATTAACTAATGTATACTTTATGCTTTATTACTGGAAAACACCTTTCAATTAATATACATGGGTTTGAAGGCTACAGTGTTACGGCACAAAACTTTCTGTATAGCCAGTAACAGGGATGGACTCTGCTCTCTGCCTCCATTTTCTCCTGACAACAGTCAGTACGTACTTTATAATCACCAATTCTTCATTTCAAACCCCTTTGTTTTATACTTTGATGTGTCACAGACTATGGAAAGTAGACATGGGTGTCCAGAACGGCTGATAACATGAAATTAGAGATGTCAGCATTTTGCTGTGAGAAATTACTTTGTGTGAAGCCTTTGTGTAGAATATTCTTGATTAAGACAAAGGAAAGGCTTTAGAATACCACCTGGGGAGGTCAAACCCCATGCACCAGTACAGGCTGGGGGCTGACCTGCTGGAAAGCAGCTCTGCCGAGAGGGACCTGGGAGTCCTGGTGGACGACAAGCTGACCATGAGCCAGCAATGTGCCCTTGTTGCCAAGAAGGCCAACGGTATCCTGGGGTGTATTAAGAGGAGTGTGGCCAGCAGGTCGAGGGAGGTTCTCCTCCCCCTCTACTCTGCCCTGGTGAGCCCCCACCTGGAGTACTGTGTCCAGTTCTGGGCTCCCCAGTTCAAGAAAGATGAGGAACTCCTAGAAAGAGTCCAGAGGAGAGCAACTAGGATGATGAGGGGACTGGAGCACCTCCCCTACGAGGAAAGGCTGAGAGAGTTGGGCTTGTTCAGCCTGAAGAAGAGAAAACTGAGAGGGGACCTTATCAACACGTACAAATATCTTAAGGGCGGAAGTCACGAGGATGGAAGCAGTCTGTTTGCAGTGGTGTCCAGCGACAGGACTAGGGGCAACGGGTGCAAACTGAAACATAAGAGGTTTCAGTTGAATATGAGGAAAAACTTCTTTACTCTAAGGGTGACAGAGCACTGGAACAGGCTGCCCAGGGAGGTTGTGGAGTCTCCTTCTCTGGAGATATTCAAAGCCCGCCTGGACAAAGTCCTGTGTAGAATGCTGTAGGAGAGCCTGCTTTAGCAGGGGGGTTGGACTAGATGATCTCCCGAGGGCCCTTCCAACCCTTGCGATTCTGTGATTCTGTGAAATAGCCTTACAAACAAGGTATGATCAGACCCTTTTACGCCATTTCAGTTTTACATTTTATCCTTCTATTCCTCACAGTATTGATATTTGGATGTTAGTAATTGATGAAAGTGCCTATGTAGACAGACAGACATAACTCACACACGGAGCACATGGCTTATACGTTCTGCTACTTTATAGCCAAGCATGTTTTAATTCTCCATCTGCCCACCCTGCTCACTGTAGTAATTCTGGTGGGCTCAAATGCAAATGTGCTTACCAGTAAGACCAATTAATTAACACCTGATGGCGATATGGTGAAAAATAATGAACCTTTTTTTGTGTGTGTGTGAAGGTAAATCACTGCATAAATGCTACATCTAGACTATTGCAAGTTCTGTGTTTAACTGGAGGCACCTAATTAAGGGAGCTGTTTAAGGAGAAGCCGAGGAGTTGTACCTTCAAATGAGATAAGCAAGAACAAAACCCGGCAACGCCCCTTTCCCCTCATCCTCTCAGGACACAAAATATAGCTGAAATAGCCCAAAAGATGCAATTCGTAGCATGACAGATGTAAAGAAAATGGAAAAGCAATGAAAGGCAACAATGAATCCTGGATGGGAAGACTACAGTGATGGAAACAAGCTGACCTTTGCATTAGGTATGAAGCTCTTGTCCTCACAAACTCCTAGGTGGATCCAATATCCCCAAGCCCACACAAATTGCAGCTGGCACTCGGAGCGACTCCCCCATATCCTGGCAGTATGGCAGAAGGCACATATGTGCCCAGGCACCTGCAGGTTGGGCCTGAGGATGCTGAAATTTTTGAGCATCCCACACAGAGGGCTGAGAGTGCAACCCTTTCCTACGTGTGGCACATGCTCTTCCTATTGCAATGATGTTTCGTACTATTATTACATGAATTTTTCTGTTATAAATAGATCAGCAGGCCAAGTGCTATCTGAACACCAGGAAGTTGCCATGTCATCTCTTGGGTTTTTCGGCTTCAGTGTCAGATGCTGAGACACCGGTTCCCACGTCATTAAACTGGGCTGAAACAGGCTGAAACTGCTCTTTGATTTTTAAGGTGCAATCCTACAGGAATACAAGATCAATAATTGAGCCAGTTCTGCCCTGCAGAGGCCAATCTGAGAACACTCTGAACCTCAGCTTATAAAATAGCAGCTCCAAGCAGTGCCACATGCTGCTGATTCTGACATGACACTGTGTCTTTGCATGGCAGGATGATGAAGCACCCTAAAATTAGCCTTCTTACTATTTCGTAAAGAGCAGGCAGAAAGGTAGCAGACTGCACTGAGGAGAACAAAGAGGCACAGGAGGGGACCTGAACGGAGGCTCACGCGCAGGCTGGTCACAACACTTCATGGTGAGCGCTCTTGGCTTCTTTGCAAATTTCCATGTTGGATTGTTTTAGTGTCATTTCTTATCCCAAGCACAGAGTGGCCTGACTGTGAAAGAAGAAAGGTGCTCGTGGAAACAGAGGCGGGGTGGAGGGATCTGTTCTCTCAGGGGCTTGGCAGACAGCACAGGGGAAAAAAAACCTGTGAAAATGACACAGGATGGTCTCTTTTCTTAGAGGTGTGGTGGGAGCTGGCATTTAATTCACAGAATTAAGTTTGTCGTCAATGGAACTGAACTGGGAATGGCAGAAAAAATAGTGCTGGTATGGAAACCAGAAATACCACGATAAAGCTCCCTCTCTGCTGCTGAGACAGACTGAATTTTTCCTGATATTCAGCTCTCTCGCCACCCCATTTCTTGGATGATGAAGTCCTTGGCTTTACAAGGAGTAAGATTTGAGAGAAAAAAACTTCCAGGCAGTAGAAAGATAGGCATGGATGTGTTTGTGTATGGGAACAGAAACAGTGAAGGGAAAGGTCCTAGACCAGATGAGGGAAAAAAAAGAAACCATAAAGAAACATTTAAATATCAGAGGGCACAATAGGTATGACATGAAAAGGATGTTAGGGCTGATTGCTAGGAGAGAAGATGACACAGCATGCATCTCTAGGAAGTGGAGGACTCCGCCATCAGCTAGGTGTAATAGATCTGTGGCCCTAAACAACCGTCAGGACATGCTGCTTTCTCCATTCCTATGGTAGGACTCCACGAAGCATAGCTGGGAAGAAAACAACAACTCTGAGGCATAAACTGTGACTGGTATGTTCAAACTACATCCAGCTGTTTCTGCTGTTACCACTCAAAAATATGGAACTATTTTGCAACAAAGGTATTTCTATTTAGTAAAGGTGGTTGGATAGTACTCTGCAGCTTTTGTGATTTAATTGAGGAAAAGACTCGTGATTTCACATGTATTACTGAAACCCAGGAGGGCATGATACTGTGAGATCTATTTTGGTGCAGTTAGCAACTGATAGATATTTGGTATAGCATGGACTGAAATGTGGTGTCAAAGTGGTAATGAATCTGTGCCATTTGTATCAACTACAGGACAGGTCATCCCTGTTCAAAAAGTGGATTAAATATTCACAGTGGATGAAGACTCTTGGACAGATGGAAAATTAGATTTCTCTTGCAGAGGTTGTTGAGGGGCACTGCAGTAATTATATGTGAGCAGTCAGAGCTCGGAGTCCTTGGAGGACTGTATCTCTGAATCTCCTATGATGGAAGTCTCAACCTTAGCATTAGAATAAAAGATTTTTTTAAAAAAATTGATTTTGGAGACAGAAGGGAAGCATGAGATGAGCAATCAAATCCTCGTAACTGTGTGAAAAACGGAATCACTGATGCTACCCAGTGCACAATTTGTATGTAGAGAAACCTATTGACTCCTCATGTTCCCAGAGATCTCCTATGCCTACTCCTACTTACTAAGCTCCCATTTAGCAAAGAAAAACTGCCCCAAACTTGGAATCTTTTGTTTCTGTTTACTGACACTGGACTTGTGCAAAACGCTGACAATCTTCTTGTTGATTTTTCAGTATGAGTGATGTAGAGGCTCTTACTTCCCTCCAGAAAATTTTGGGACAATGTTTTTGGGATAATGTTTGTTTGTTTATTTAGTCTGGCAGCATACAAAAAACTGTTTCAATTAAAAACGTCAAGCTTGTAAAGGGGAGGCCAAAGCAACTATATATCACATAGAAGGAGAAAGAGCAGAGCAGCCACCTGTGCCAAACCTCCATTGCATTTAGCTGGCTTTCTTTTCATGGACAGGGAGGGGGGTAGCAGTGATTTATCACCCATGTCTGATTGATGAAGGCTTTCTTGTCATTAATGTCAGCAAGCCTCTAGGACACCACTAAATATGATCACTGATCCCAATCAGAAATGATCATCTGAGGGGCACTGGATAGTCCCCACTTAACACACATACAGTTACTTCCATAAGAGAAAAATAAAGGGCTATTTCCAGCTTCTGGGCAGGGTTCTAGAGCAGCAACATTACTTTTAAACATACATAGACATAAATTTGAGAGTAGTCCTAGGGCTTGGATCCCTGGGGATTCAAGAGAGATTGTGCCCGAGATTGTCTCAGGAAAAGACGCAGCATTTCCACAGTATCCAACTGAGACATAGCAGCTTCTGTTCACCACATGACCCAAAGGAGATACACAAAACCAGACCTATTACCAGCAGGAAAGTCAGCTTGAAACTCCAAATTCAGCAGAAAACACTTCCACAACAGACTTGTAAAAAAGTACTGTGCGCTTTGTGATAAAATTTTTGCAGATACAAACAATTCAATATAAACAATGTTGTATGCTTAACAAGCTTGCAGCAAACTCAGCCAGGCAAACTGGCTCTTTAACAGACAGTATAAGTATTTAAAAGTAAATTCCTTTGAGTATAACCTTTTGGTTTTAATAAAATGAATGAAAATAATGCTTATTTGGCCTTATGGTTAAGTGGTTGTTTTGTAATAAACAGCGTTAGGATTAAAAAATCACTTTTCTTGAGAGGCAAATGACAGCAATCTTCATGATTTTTCCTGATCTCTCATCCAAGTTTGAGCCTCTAAGTAGCTCATCACTATTATAAACCTGTTTGTGTTATCTTCTGAGTTCATAATAACCATAAGCATTAAAATAGTCTGTTCATAACTATAATAATCCCTACTGGCTTCCCTGCAAAATTCTAATAGAAATGAACCTAGAAGCATTTTGTTTATAACCATTACAAATAGCCATAATTTCCAGTGAGTTATATCAGCAATGATCTCTTGAGAATCTAGTATTTGGGATGACAGTGTCTGCACATTTTCAAGTTAGATTTATGAAAATTGTTATCTTTTGGCTAAGATTTAGTTTAGAATAGTTAATAGCAATACATACAATTTTAAAGTCTTCACTTTAAAAGTTCCTACACCATTAGATTTACAGCTAATTTTGACTGGACATAGAACTCACTATTTGCCCACGTAACAACAAAACAGATTTTCCTAATGTTTTCTAACAAAACCACAGCAATTTAAAAGAAATACCATTTGACAAGTAGGATTAAAACGTTTTTAAAATATAATTTAAATTTATGTATTTTGAAGTGAGATTTAAAAGTTCAAGAATTACTGAATAAATTTATGTTTATAGTTGTATTTCAGGAAACTTAAAATTTTTAAAATATTTGAGAAATTAAAGATTCAAATGCCATGCTCGCCTCTGCCATAGTTTCTTTGGACATAGAGCGATTAACACAAAAAGAATAAAACTGGAAACTAGTAATATATTTATCATCACATATTTTCTGATGTAAACATTTGGCTGCATCAAATCCTGCATCTCAGTATCTAGACCAGAGAGATCTTTAAATCTCTGTGAAAGAACCAAAGGTTTTCTCTTGCTCCACATAAAGAGAGAGCAAGTATTTCAGCATTAGGAAGCATACAGCATGTAAAGAGTTTCTTTCTTAAATTTTTCAAAACTGGGAAAGGAAACAATATTGCTTGGAGCACTGTTACCCCTCCTTAACAGTTTCAATAACAATCAAAAGGAGCCCATGGGAGGGCACAGAAAGTAGCTGTAATCTGCAAGGTGGAGACTATTGTTAGAGGCCTCATTCTTGGGGATCAAATTATCAATTGGTTCTTGGATTTTAAACTTTATTATCTTGACTAAAGGTGGGAAAACTCTTGACATTCCTCCCACTGAGTTCTTTCTCTTGGCCCACCCTGGCCAATAAGTAAAAGCCGTCATTTTTCCTGCTTCCCTTTTCTCTAGGTCAAACCCTCAGATGGGTACATTGTTTCTCAACTGAAGTCAATAGAAATAATGCCAATTTAAATCAGCTGAGTCTCGGTAGGTTTATATCACAGCTTAAAAATCCACAACTGAGTATGTCAAGTATGAAAAAATACATGTTTATATTCTTTTCATGCAGTGCAGTCAGCGAACTGAAATGCATTTCACATAAACTCTATCCATCACAGCATGATGCCAGCTGTTCTGGCTCCCCTTACTGCTCCAGCCTCCACATAAACTTCTCTATTCACTCAAACACCTTAAATCCTATTCAACAGCTTGATACACAACAAAACAAATCCATTCTATACAGGAGGAACAGTTTTCATATACAATACCCACGGGTTATAAGCATTATGGTTGAGACTTTCTAAAGCATACTTCTTCAAAATTTGAGTTTCAAAAAATGGTGAGTAAAGATTTAGCTGACTGCCTCTATTTACTCAAATGCCAAAATCTTGGCCAATATGAAGTTATATAGACACCCCACATGAGAATATACAACTGGAGCTACACAGATAACCCCTTAGCTTTTCAACAAATATGTAAGAAAATGGAAAGTATATCTTTTAAACTATTTAAAGAAAGCATAGGCTTGGTCTTCATATCTTGTCTTTGAATTTCCAAACTAGTAAATATTTCTTTATAAAATAGATGTTTTCTTGATTTACTAGGTTGTCCTGATTTAACATTAAGCATATACTTTAAGAGCATTATGTCTAAAATTTAGTTCAAATACCGAGTTTCCACAGCCCCACACCACCAATTAAGCATGCCAAAAACGTTTTGTTGTTCTTTGAGAGGCCTTTACTAATTAGATTAAATGAAGAATACGTACCACAATATTTGCATTGTCTTTTTAAGTGTCACAGCTTGTAGTCTTCCAATATTCTTCCTTTTCTAAAGCAAAGAGAGCCATTTAAAAAAGCATATTCAAAGGCACCCTAGACAGAAAGAAAATTCCTTTTTACAACTTGTGTGATAGCACATGGCATTACTATATGTCACTGATGTACCAGCTGGTCTAAACTTGGCTTGTAATATGTGTGCTTTATCAGATCAGAATATATTTTAAATCCTGTGATATATCTTTTGACTCCTTCCATTGAGTAAATTGATATTTTGACTGTTTGGAAATTAGATGGTTCTGGAGACTGACAACTGCCTAAGTAGAACCACTGGCCTAAATGTGGTCATGAACATTTTTGATTACTAGGTAGTTTATTTGAAATTAATTAGAGGTCTTATTTAGTTTCCTATTAGAAAAGGTCTATCCTCCTCTCTTTTTCTTTTTCTCTCTCTTTCTCTATCTTACATACTTATGAAAAAGTCACGTTTGGCATAGTTAACAATTTGCATAGCTAGTTAGAATGGCCAATACCTCCTGCTGTTGTTGCTCTGAGGTCACTTAGGTAAGTGCATTATCTGAATATCACTTGTTCTTTAGCTAGACAGAGTGATTCCGATATTTCTGGTGTTTAATAAACTGGTACTATCAAATTACTTTAATTTGTATCTCTGTCCCTTCTGAAAGTTTGCTTGTGTTTTGACAAAAAAGACCCTTATTTTAAAAGTCATTCTGTCAGTAAAGTTGTATCCTAAAAAAACCAGGTTTTTTGAAGGTTCATCTGTATCATATAAATTCTTACAAATTATGTTATAATGCAAGTCAG
Source organism: Egretta garzetta (assembly GCF_000687185.1). Lineage (NCBI taxonomy): Eukaryota > Metazoa > Chordata > Aves > Pelecaniformes > Ardeidae > Egretta > Egretta garzetta. Next base: position 1,088,885 of record NW_009259424.1, on the reverse strand, counting down.
TTTAAAATTACAATGAAAAAAGCAACATTTAAAGTGGGAAGGTGACTCAGTGGCCTGAGGGAAGGCGTTCCAGACAGATGAGGCAGCATAAGGGAA
>NW_009259424.1:1035519-1088778 GCF_000687185.1 Egretta garzetta | reverse complement strand
TGGGGAGGGGCTGGTAAACTGATCTCCAGTGTGCATAATAAGGTGACACACTAAAGTGCTGGTAAAATGGTAACTATTTCTCAAACCAGTCACCTAATGAGATTCAGAGCTTGGGAATGATATCCCAGTTATGTTTTCATTATAAAGCGGCACTGTTTTAACACAAAGGAGGAAAATTTTAAAAGCCACAGAACTTCTCCAGAAGTTGTTCTTTTTCCCTTGTCTGTACAGAGAGCCGGGCAGAGTCAATGCTTTCTGAATGCTATGTACAAGGCATCAAATAATAGCTGCTAGCACTCATTCTCCTAGCTATAACCAGACAGGATGATTCCCCTGACCCCACAGGCCATTGCTGCATTTCATTTGTTGGCACAAAGACTGCCATGCTTTCCTGCTGCCACCATGTGTCGAGACGATAGGTTCCCTGTAAGTATGGATATAATCTCTCTTCCCCAGCTGTGGCCCTTCAGGCTGACCATTTCTCAGTTCATCCTGTTGCACCATTGTAATACACTATACACAGTCGCTCCTTTCCATGGAGTTTGCTTCTGTCATATTTTAGCAGTTACCAAACTATGCTCTCTTGCTACCTCCTTTCCATGGAGTTTGCTTCTGTCATATTTTAGTGAACTGTTACCAAACTATGCTCTCTTGCTACCCAATTATGCACGTCAAGCTCTCACCTTCAGTTAGGTCCTCTAGTCACCTCACTGAACAATTATGTTGCTGTCCTCCAAACTGTTTATCCCAGGCCTACCTAGCTGAGGTGATCCGATGACCACAAGACAGACATGAGATGACACTACTGATAAAACACTGATACTCTTATCTGAGCGCGCTTGGAAAGCAAGAGGTCTCAATAAATTATTTTTAAAATGTAGACCATCCATGAATGCCTTGTCCTTATTCTATTCTAGCAACAATCACTTCAGACAATTAGAGGAGCATTTAATGAAGTATAATTTCAGCAACTAAGTTACTGAATGTTCTGTCCTATTAAACATCTGGCTAGAGCTGATATTCTCTACAGTTCTAGTTGTCTATAGCCGGCGCCAAAGCCTCTGATGCTCACATCACGCCAGCTGTTCATTCTGGTTTTGGTTACTCTAAAATCCTAAAGGTCCTGATCTACACTACCACCAGGCCAAGTTGCCCCAGGCTCCTGCCAGCTGCCTGGCCCTTTGTGTTTAATTTGCTGTAGGCCTCAGGGCCTCCAATATGAACCAAAGAAATACACTGGAAAGCCACTGTAACTAATTAGAAGAAAGATGCTGAAGATACCTGTATTTTATACAAATGGTATATATGTCCTTAGTTCAGATGGAAGGCCTGTATTTTCCTCATTACCCTGCAACTCACATTAATTAGGTTTCCACAAATAATAGACACATTTATTTTGTTCTTTTATGTTAAAAGCACTTACAGATGGACTCTCAGTGAGGTCTCTCAGTTCTTTAAGGGTTTTAGAATTTCTTTGTAAGTAGCCTGGATGAAATTCTGCTCTCTGTTCTAGATGTGCAATGCCATTTAAGTGATAAGAATAAGGACTGCACTGTAAATCTCTGACGAATGTGTAATTGGAAATAGAGACTGTGTGGTTACAAAATACACCTTACTAGACTGACTCTTAATCCACTTTTAAAAATACAATCCATAATGTGTTGTTGTGTTAATCTCAACCCCAAGTCAAAAGCATTCATGTATATGACCCTGTCTCTGGACAACACTAAGCAGTTAACAAAGGCAGACAGTGTAGATGTCAGGTCTGCTTAATATCAGCCATAGAAATAGCTACCATGAGAAGAAAAATTAAACTTTTATTACAATACAAATAAAAGGATAAAAACTACAAATAATCAAAATATAAAGTATATAATATGGCTTTCACGTTAGTAATGTTCCTGTATTTCCTTTTCCTTTAGATTTAGGTAACAAGATACCTCCACTTTTTGTACCACTCCCTCTAACAATCTGTTCAGTTGGTATTAATCACAGCTATAAACACCCTTTTTAGATGTTTTGGAGATGTGTGTTCTGAAGAAAAGTAAAGAAGCCAATTGAAATGGATAGATCTGTAGCTGCTAGGGTTTAATCCTATTTTATCTGAAGAACAAATTAGACAAGCCACAAAAAAGGGGAGAGCAAAACCCAGAAAAGAACAGCAAAAGTACAAACACAGTGTTTGGCTTAGTGCCATCTCTTACATAAAAACTGAGGAAAGTAAGTCCATCGCTGTATCGGCTATAGCAGGATCTGGCAAACCTGTACCAGGATTGGACTGAGTCGGTGCCAACCGGTGCTCTCTTAGTTGGAGACCTGAAACAACAGAGCAAAATTAAGTCTTGTCTGCTAAGCACGGAAGACAAGAAGTAAAGTGAGGAAATAAAAGATAAGGGAAGAAGAGGGTCATAGTGGGAGCGGAAATCTCACATATCACCCAAATTAGGTGAAGACAGTAGAACTGGCATTATCAGATCCCTTTTATGGGCAGTTTTGCACTAGTCATGCCTCACAATCAGGACAGTGAAATCCTATAGTGTCAGGATGGATCCTGTAGTCTCTGATGATGCTGGGAGTAGTAACCCTGACTGTGAATCTCACACCTTTCAATCAAGCTGTTTTTTTGGCATCAATGTCAAATCAAGCTTCCTCCTTCACTTGCCCCAAGAAAGTCATGAATGGAACAGCACATCCCCTTGATGTTTTGTTCAGTAATCAAACCCAGTTTCTGGGTTATTAATTCTAATCCACTGATTTCTAATCTTGTGTTTCCATTGACTACCAGACATAGTCTCCAAGAAGTTATTGGATTTTATAGATAGGAGTCCTCATTAGTATTATCTCAATTCTTTCTGTATTTGATTTTTTAATTATTTTTTAAAACAATCTTACATAACAGTTGCATCAAACTTTTGCTTCTTTGGGCAACTGTCAGTCTCTGATATATCAGTATTTGCGGTGTGCTCTACAAATGATTGAAGTCTGGTAGCGCTGGCCCCAAAGAGAAGGCTGATGTGAGCTAAACCTTGCCCCCAGAGATGGTGGTAACTTCAAGGAGATCCTACGCAGCCATGTGAGCACTGCCAGGCAGAGCTCATGCACTTCATATTTGAACCATAAAGGGAAAACTATCCGCTTTAAAATGTGAATGCTAGCAAATTAAAGAACACAGCTGCTTGTAGAATATTGTTTAGATATCCCGACTTAAAAAAAGAATTTCCCTTACAAAAGGAAGAATATAGGAGAACTTAACAAAATATTAACTATACAGGGAACCGTAAAATGATTGTAAACAGACACTTTTTGCTAACTCTTTTGTATTACAGGCATCTTTGCAAGTTGACCAAGTTCTTTGAAAGGCTAATATGATAAAAGATAGTGTTGCACAATGGAAAATATTGCTCAAGACAAAAAATTGTAATTTAAAACAAGGACACAGTGTCCTCCATGTTTTTTAGGCAGGCAATCCACCTTAAAGAATCTGACACTTCTACAGCTGAGTAAAAGTTTTTTACAAAAAAGGGATTTTACAAATCCCCTTTTACAATTGCCACCCATAACATTAAATTATTTCATGTTCTGGGGATTATCTCTGTGTTTTATAGAAATCTTCACAATATTTTTCAGCTGTACCATTTCTACTACAACAAAGCAAAGTACTGGTATATCTTTACCTATTGATTCATTTTGAAAAGCCAATAGATGGAACATTGGATGAAACTGGATGAGGATAGTACAAGAGATTATGGCTCTGTGTGGACGGCTGAAAGACTGCGTTCATTTTTGGAAAAGTCTGACTCCTCTCCTATTGATGTTAGTGACAGAACAATTATTGATTTCATTGGAAACAGCATCAGGCCCCATAAATTACTAGCACATTTCATCTAAATAATTAACGAGACTGAAAAATTCTGTAGTAACACTCAGGCAATCCTCACATAAGGGCTACTCTGTTAAATGATAAAAGCCGGTTTTGGGATGGGCGAAGAATAAATAGGCACTGAAGGAGTGTTTCAACATTATTATTTGTGCCTTCAGCAGAAAAGAGCTCCCATTTCTTTCATCCTTCTGATATGTCTCCACTTCTAAAGTTAGAATCTGAGTTAGAATCACACAATACCTGGCAGGCTCATGCTAAGAGATGCACCGCATAATGATATGAATAGAAAATATCCAACTCGTATTATCTTACACAAGGTTTGCAAATCACTGTTTAACTAGCTTTAGCAGAAACATCCAGAAAATCGATGTTAACACTTTTGTTACCAAAAGAATAAAAGCCTTAAGATAACACGTTAAAGTCTAGAATCTACAAGAGAAATAGGGCTTGCCACTGCTGTTCAAATTACTGGACCTTTAAATGTAATGTTTCAAACAGCAATTAGTCACTGAGGCTTCAAGAAAAGACATCATTGCTATTGTCCAAAGCTGCACAGGTAGAGAGCAATTCGCTGCCCTTGGAATATGCTAGTGTAACTAGGCTAGCATGACAAAAGACGAAGTGGGTACTTTAATGAGTCAACATTCATATTCAACCAGCAAAATGGTGACAGGTCTGCAAAGTCTCTCTTCTGAAATAGCTCCTTCAGCCCATTAGAGCAAACTTGCCTAACTCACTATTTCATACTCTCACATTAGAAAGAAAGGAGTTCAGCCTTGGTATGAGCAAGACCAGTGGTTGGTGGGACACAAACCAAAACCGGGTAGTAACCCTGTGCTCCACAGGGCTCCGGAGAGATCTGCAAAATCGCTACCTCGCTAGAACTCGACTGCAAAGAACCTTAAGGAAGCTTTCAAACAAGTGGAACATTTAGTAATTAGGTTCCAGAACTTCCAAGAGGAATTAAAAAAAATCACAATCTAAAACCCTATCAGAAATCTAGGGCCAATTACAAAGGCAATATTTTTGACAGTAATTTGGAATTGGATTACAGTCACGGTCAAAATCCTGGTCTTGTAGAAAATCTTGTTTAGACATGCTGAGATTTTTTCCTCCTTTTCCATACCTATCTCTCTGCATTTTCTGTTTGTGAGAAAGCTGTATAAACACAATCTTCCTGCTCTGTATAATTGAAGGTCACATGTGATAGTCACAAGAACACAATGATTATTGCTGCTATTGCGCATATTTATGGGCAGTAACAATCTGCTGTTGTTCTGTATATACAATAAAACTGGTATGCAAAAGGTGGTTTTTATGTCTTTTCTCAAAACTTTTTCTTACATATGAAAATTGAAGACACAAGTGTAATTATTAATATGATATCACTGTTTCTTTCAAATGCCTTTTCTTTTGTAGACTGGGCTTTAATAAAGTCCATGTGAAACCTGCAATTGTATCATATAGGCAAGAAGTATTTGATTTTTAAAAGCATGTACTGTGTTCCTGTAAATCAAGAGCAAATTTCTATCATGCTGTATACCACCTTCATCAGCTTAATGGCAAGGATCGCATACATTTTCACGAACTCATTTGTGACAGCACGGTAAGAAGTTATTATGGCATACCTGATACCAGCTTTTCTTGCTATCAGTTGGAGCCCTTTGGATGTGAACCCCTTTGTCAGTCTTGGAGAGACAGTGGGACATGAGTTTGCTGACAATCCAAACACTGATATGTCATTTCCACCATTTGTCTATCAGTTCCTGATCTCCACACAAAGCTCCTGGAGGATCTTCATTTGTATATTCCCAACTGTAATTCTCACAATATGCAGACCTTCTTCAAAATAATATATAATCTAGTTGTGCTTAGGTGTCCTGCTAGAGCAAGGAAATTGCCCATTGTTGCATGAATGACAGTTGTCATGGTTTAACCCCAGTCGGCAGCTAAGCCCCGCACAGCTGCTCGCTCACTCCCCCTAGTGGGATAGGGGAGAGAATCAGGAAAGTGAAAGTGAGAAAACTCATGGGTGGAGATGAAGACAGCTTAATAGGTAAAGCAAAAGCCACGCACACAAGCAAAGCAACACAAGGAATTCACTCCCTACTTCCCATCGGCGGGCAGGTGTTCAGCCAACTCCAGGAAAGCAGAGCTCCATCGCACGTCACAGTGACTTAGGAAGAATGTCCCCCCTTTCCTTCTTCTACCCCCAGCTTTATATGCTGAGCATGACGTCATATGGTGTGGGATATCCTTTTGGTCAGTTGGGGTCAGCTGTCCCAGCTGTGCCCCCTCCCAGCTCCTTGTGCCCCCCCAGCCTCCTCGCTGGTGGGGTGAGGAGCAGAAAAGGCCTTGGCTCTGTGTCAGCACTGCTCAGCAGCAACGAAACCATCACTGGGTTATCAAGCACTTTCTGACATCCCAGAATAAACAGACTGAGTGCTGTAATGTTCTTCTGAAATAATGACAGAACAAAGGCAAGAGGACATTCGAATGAGCTGTCATTACCAAAGACACTGCCACGTGAGGAAGTATCGCAAGCTACTCTTGGAGGCAAAGATATCTGAATCCAGACCCTTTCAGAGGGTAGATGCTTATCTGAAACACAGGACAAGCTGATTCACAAGCTATTCTGACAACGATATTTTACAAAAAGAGAGAGAAACAAAGAAAACTACCTCCAACGCATCAGGAAATTTTTCATAAAAGAATTGCCTTTACCTCTGATTTTTCATACTGTTATGCCTCATAAAACATCTTTCTGAAGAACTACATCCCACAGTAGAACCTCTTTTCTAGCAAAGGCACTCACTTGATAACATTTGGAGAGAACTGGGAGAAGGTCAAAAGGCCAGCTAATTACATCACTAGCTGTAGAAAGGGCTATATATCAATTCCTCATAATAAATGTATAACATTTTAATAATATTTTAAAACTGGAATTATGATGACCATTTTTAATAAAATAATATATCAACAACCAAGCAGCATTTTTGGTAAGCTGAACTGTTTAGAATTACAGATTTTTTTCTGCTGCTGGTGTCTAGGATGAGTAGAAAAGAAAATCCTGTCTCTACATTTTCCAACTAATGTGGTAGGTTTTTGTCACTCAAAGCTTTAACCAGTAGCTCAGTTTTAAAAAATGAAATTCTATATAGTAACAGGGTTTTTTCTGTATACTGCTTAAACCATTTTAAAATTATTCCACCTATGTTTGTATCTCGGTTTTATTTACAGCTAAGTTGCACTTGCCTCTTTTAATTACTTTTCCCCCAACAGTTTATTTCTGTGCGTTCAATAACAAGTTTAGAAGTTCTAGCTTTTTGAGGATTCCTAGTCACAAGCCATCCTTAAGGATTTCTGCATTGTTGCACTGCTTTTATTAAATCAAACACTTCAAAGAAGTCAGAAATATTTTACTATTAAATCACATGCATTTGCCGAGTTTGCTTTTGGAGCTGCAAAACTTTTACATTGTTACCGGCTATTGGGTTTCCCAGTGACTGTAATCTTCAAGTTCTGGTCAAAACATAAGGACAATAGCAATAACTAGTAATTTTAAAAGGCTGAAGTCTAAACCGTCTGACAAGAGTAATACAATGCCACTACAGTGCCTCTTGGATGAATCAGCGAAACCCGCATAAGCATCTATAGGGGACGTTTCATGAGTGAGGAGAAGGCACTCGGTGCCCATAGGTGCTGTCGGAGCAGTGGATTCCCTGTCCAATGAGGTGGAATGCTCCGCAGGCACATGGTTTACGCTGCTCAAAATAACTTGGGACCTGCAAACTGACAAATGCTATTGCTCCGGTGGTGACAGGTTGTCCAGCTTCTTACAGCCATCCTCATAATAACGAAGGTTAACTTCCTTCACTGTATGGACTCCTAGCTGTCTCTGTTCCTGAGGACTCGAAGAATTCCCTCGCTTCCTTAACTTTAATCTCACACTTCTGGATAATTGTCATCGCTACTAACTGCCAGGGTTGGGCAGCAACATCTGGAGGAATTAAAAAAGGTAATCCCTCAACTTTAGATCGGTCTACGTTTTGATTTTGCAGCACAGGTGCAGAAGGGTTTGATAAGCATGTATATTTGAATGCTGATTATTGCTGATAAGACATATACAGGGAACAAATAATTTTTAAACTGACTGACTTAATTTATGCTGAGGCGTGTGTATTGCAGTGAAAGAGAAACAACGTTCTGCAGCATTATAAAGGGCTAAATAGCATTGGTGGGCTTCTCAAAATCCCTCGGAACCAGCCTGACTCCTCCAAAGAGTCAACAGGAGATTGTAACGACCTGCAAAGTTCCTTGCCGGGACTGTATTCTTCTTTCCGCTTATTTTCCCTCCACATGCTGAAATATTTACATTCTGGCATTCACCCTTAAACCAAGATGCCGAAATTTGGATTTCCTTCTTAAGCAAAATCAAACCTAATTTAACGTGACCCCATAGTTAAATACTTTCTATTTATTTATTTATTTATTTTGTCGTGTAAAATGACCCCACTGGCTATATTTAGTGCTGGGAGATCTGCTCTCTGGATTAATGTACACAACAGCTGCAGAAACAGTCCTGCTAGAAGGGCATAGCTCTCCCCCTTGAGCTCTCGCTAGCTCCCTTGCTCTCTTTCTCTCTCTCAGAAAAGGATTTGACTGTCAGTAGCAAATGTTTGGCCCAATATATTGCAGCATTAAGCAGTAATCAGAAGCCCATCTTAAGTTTTACAAAATAATACGTCAACAATTGACAAGAGAACAGAGTAGCTCTCGAGTTTACGTCAATAGAACATTATACAAATCATGCTAAAGACACTGATTACTTTACCAGTAGTTTTGTTTTGGTCATGAGGTTTAAGTTTGTGAAGATGCTCTAGAGTTTAAGAGTGGAAACAAAATCAGCAAATATTAATGGAACAATTTCATAAACTTCAGCACTGGTCTTCTCCCTCTCCTACACCTCCTGAAGGTTCCTAAGGTCAGGATATTTCTTTCTGTCAATCTTTTTTCTTTCAGAAAGGGCTAACAAAATTATACAGCAATAGGAATTGTGTTAGTTCCTGTAGCTGAGCAGAATGATATTTACCTATCAGAAATCATTGCTGATCAGTTCAGGAGTTAGCTAGGTTTTGTGTGTGACAGACTATCAAAGACAAAGGAGAACTGTGTGCTCTCTGCTGGTTTGCTATTCCTGTGCATTCTTTAGAGATTTTACAACAGGTCTTGCTGTGGTACTGAAGGAATCTTTCTTAACAACAACAGCTGCTAAGAATTAGCATCCTAAGTATATTTTCATATAAATACAACATTAAGATGGTTTATTAAAAATTTCCACAATACTGTAAGAGCAATTGGACAATGGAATTCAAATCGTAATCTAAATCACTAGAAAAAAAAAATTCTGTTTAAAACTTAACTGGTTTAGTACTTGTTTTCATAAACAGTAATAATCTACAGGGACAGGCAAATTAATTCTGCCCAATACAAATCTCATTTAAACATCATAGTCTGAAAATATGATTCAAATGTGAAAGTTTTTGTTACAATGTTCTTAGGGAAGACTGACAAAAAAGCATAAAAGAGACAGAATAGCAGACAAAAAGAAACAAATACAGTGAGAGTGTGAAAAAAGAAAGGCACAACTGGAAAAACGTTGGGTGAAAAAACGCAAGCCATATTTCTTTTGTGTCTAATTTAAGGCTTAAGTTCCCTTTCATGCTAGGAACCAGTATTTGTATGAAAACTGAATCTCATTTTAAAAACAAAAGAGCCCATAGATTTTAAACTTCCAGATAAAAAGATGCGCAAATGCCATCTAGTTTGCATACCCCTGTTTTTCAGGGCTTTCTTTGTCCACTTTGTGCTTTGTTCAGCTTGGCTACACAAGCAGTCAGTTGTCCGGTCTTCAGATACACGTGCACAATTCCCTTGACATAGGTGCCACTTACATACGCGGGTAGAATAGAGACATTTGATCAGCTCTGAGTTGTGCAAATTCTCATTACAGTACCCTACGTAGTGCTGAAATTCGTCAGTCTAGACTGAGCCCTTGCAATACATAAATCACTTTTTAACAGAGAGCTGAGCTGTAGCTTCAGTCCCGAACTAAAACTTTACAGTAGTCCTCTAAAACTTTACAGTAGTCCTCTAAAACTTTACAGCAGTCCTCTAAAACTTTACAATAGTCCTCAACCACATGCATTTGTGGATTGCTACATTGCTCACACTTACTGTTAGCAGGAATAACAGAAATTACCTAGTTTAAATAATTTGAGTCACAGTCCTTGAAAGTGGATCTGCAATTTTAGCCATGAAAGGCTGGCAGAGTGGTGTGCCTGTGTTTGGACCAGGATAACTTAATATTGTTGCTTGTTAAGTTTTATTTTCCATTGAGGACTTTTATATGTACATTCAGCACCAAATTGTGGACCTCTGCTGTATCTTTTTTGGGCCTTTCATATAAACTCTTTCTTATATGCGCAATCCTTGAAGGAAACTGGACTGCATACGTTACTTGAGTCAATAAAAACTTGTTCTACATTACGAGCACTTGAAGTACTACACTCAGAACTTGCCCTGACATCTGAGTTCCAGCCTTCACAGGTCAATGGGAGAGGAGGATGGAGAAGCATCCCAGGCAGGCCTCAAAGACAGCCGTCACCTGTTTTCCTTTTTGGCCTTCTAAGTTAAACATCAGATTAAATTTGTTTCAGTTTCAATGTGACTTAATATGGAGTTTCTTCAAGATACTGTTTACCTTGCAGTTCAAGGAGATTCACTGAGGATGCAAAGAGAACTTGAGACATGGGTAAGAAAGGGTTTCAGTTCTCATTTTGAGAGCTACTAAGGGACTATCAATTATGAAAAAATAAAGACTTTTTGTGATCAGAGTTAAAAAAAAAAAAGGTCTTTTCATTATATGATAGTACAAAGGAAACGTTGAAAAAGTTGAAGAGCTTTGAATGTGCTTTTTCCTTGAAGAAGAGTTGAGTATGTTACGCTGCTTAGCGTGCCCAGTACTGTAACACTGAGGTCACAGGCCAGGAATCTTGAGTGTCTTCTGCAGAATGACTGGGAGAGAGGATTTATCCTATCCCATCCCATCCCATTCCTGAGGCAATGAATTTTTTTGACATTAGTGACAAAACACAGTGGTAATGAAGAACGCACTTCCTTTCTCACATTTCTAGCACCAGGACAAATATCACTATTTGCTTGCAAAATAGGTGTTCTTAAGGCTCATTAAAAGTTTCTTAAAGCAAAATAGGTGCTTTTAAGGCTTTAACATTTGCACACTTTTAAGTCACATTCAAACACCTGTGGATGAAATGGTGAGCACCTCCAGACGAGAGCAAGAGAGCTGTGTTAGAAGAGACCAGTATCACTACAAAAAGCAGTCAAGATAGATCCTCTGCTACAGAAACCTAGACTCTTAAATGTTCCCAGCTTCAAATCACTTACTTGTGGTTTGATATTATTTACCTAATGTTCATAAAATAGTCACATGTTAAATTATATCTCTGTAAATTCAAATTATTTATTACTCCAGCATAATATTTTTAACTACATATAGATTATATATAACTGCATATAGATAATTCAAATCTATATTCCCTTTCTAATGAAAATCCAGATAGCGATTTCCGCATAAAAGGAATTTAGAATTCGTTTTACCAGTTGAGGCCCCAATCCACTACCACAAGCATTGTTCAACTCCCAAGCCATTAAAGATTCATTAAAAATAATGAAATTTCCCCAAAATTCTAAATATTGTATGTCCTATATTTACCTTTTTTCCCTCTTTCTTCCCTTTTCCTTCCCTTTCTTCCTTTCTTTTCCCTTTCTTTTAGGAAATTGTACATAGGTAACACTTTTCAAGGTCTAAGATTCAAGTTTATAGAGGAAAACTTTTTTACCTGAAAACTACTCAAAAAATTTAACTGTGTGGCATTCACAAATAGATGGGCTGTGAGGTGGGTGTTAGTAATTCTGTTCACAGCTACTTCAAGTAAATCCTGGGCAGTTTAAGTGAAGTTGCTCGAGATCTTTACTGCAATGTACCTAAGGGCAGAAGCTGGACTACTAAGAGGTTTTATTTACAGAAGAGGGCCTGCTTCTACTTATTTTTCTGAACAAAAGCAGTAGTAGCCATACATCAGTTAGGACAGCAATTAAAAAACTGAAATCCCTTGAACTGAAATCCCCTAAATGAGCAGAAATTTACATGTGCACCAAAGAGCAGCAGTATGTGAAGGTGCTTAACACCCCCCCAGTCTTTTCACTCTTTACAAAATTATGTAACAGCGACTAAGAAACAGCTACCAGCCTCTCTTAGACTTGCAATCAAATGAGTTTTAAGGTCTAGAATTTATAAAACAGATTAGAGACAGAAAAAAATGCAAAATATGCTCAGGACATTAAAAATATTATATTGAAAAGAAGTAGGATGTTTCCTAAACATGGACATAACCTTTAGCCTGCTTGTTCTTAGAGGGATTTTGTTTCCATCAGAAGCTGTTACACTCCTGGTCTTGGAGGCTCTCTCCTTACTTTCCATTATTTAATTACAGTACTCGGAAATGGGAGTTCAGTTATCTGAATTTCTTGATTCATTACAAGCAATAGAATTCAAAGCTACTAATACATCTAAAAGAGAAAAGTAAACCACCTTCTTGTACATAGCTTTCTAAATACAATTATTAAAAATATCTTATGTCCACCCCCCCAAACACACACAAGATGGCTAGCCTTAGTCCTCTGCCCCAGACTAACCTTTCCTAAGCCTGGAGTCTCAAAGTCTGTCTTGCAGCAGCTACAGCTTGCCAACAGGCAGTAACGGAAACGGTGACAATGGCAACTGCTAAGTGAGAATTCCTGAAAGGACGTAAGAATGTGATTGTGATCGGTAAACGTCAGCAGGACAGATCACTCCTAGCTTGTTTTTCAGAGCTGTAATCATACACTTGGAAGACCCGCATAACTGTTAGTGTACAGGAAAATGCAATTTATGTGCAATTAGATTAAATGGAAAAGGATATAGCCTCTCCTATCTGTTATACTTTCCAGTTTCCAAACGGAGGTGCTGGGCGTACAGGTCCAGAGCCTTGCTGTGTAAAGGCCACAAGGGTGCCACTATCCAGAGGAAGCAGCAGCAGTTTGCTAGCTGTCCTGATACTGGGGTTTCATACAAAAGCAGTCTCAATAAACGTAATGGTAGCTTGAAAAGTCAGACAAGGAACAACATGACATGTACTGGTTAAAATTATTCGGTTTTAACTACAACTGAAGGCCAAAGAAGATGTTCAGACGCTTTTTGCATTAAATCTGCTATTTGCAGATGACCTCTTTATTATGATAAAGAGAAGGATTGTTTGAAAAAAAACTTCTTCAGGGCATCAAGCATTCAAAGCTGTCTCTCACCAAACAAAACAGAGGATCTGCACTCAGATATATCCGTGTTTCCCTTCAGTTTTGCTGAGATTTCACTACTGCTGTTTTCTTAGGAAAAGCTCAGATTCTTTCAGTGATGACTCAGCAATGAGTCTAACAAGCCTTAAACAAGAGGAAGTTGAAAGGGTTTGGTGTCACACTGCGCAAGCTTCCTGCGGTGCGATTTTCCTGCCTTCCATGTAAGGATTTTCAGGTCAAGTCACTGCCAAAACAAACCGTGGAAAATAATTCTACCTTTGTCAGTATTTTATCCTACAGATCATTTGGCTAATAAGAGAATATTGCCATAAATACTCTCTTGGAAACTCAGAAAGCTTGTGCAATTAGTTGGCTCATGGAATTAGTGTATTAGTAGACTGGAGAACTTCACGCAGTCAGTTTTGTTCATGACACCCTCTGATGCCTCTCAAGATAATTGGTGCCTAAGATCACTGTTGTTAGTGTCCCAGGAAAGCAAAAAATGTTGCCCTCAATGCACTTGTTTGGTGATGTAGGTAATGAACCAGCCAAGAGTAGAGAACTGCTGACTGCTGGAGGCAGGCAGCCCATTTTGAATCCTAAATAACACCAGTTTAGGGCTATTATTTGTAATTAGCATTGCAATTCCTCCTCCCCTTGATACCAGTTCATTATCAGACAGATTTTTACAGTCTGCAAAATTATTGGTGCTTTCATTGACACCACAGATGGCTGTCTACTGTGTTCTTACTAGAATTTGTCCTTCTTCCTGCTTACTCGACAGTTATCTGCAAAGTGCTTATCTGCTCAACAGAGATATCTGCGATTACTGTATGCATTTTGCTAGCCCCATGATATGGCAGTGGTGTGCCATGCACTGCCACTCAGTGCCAGTGTTCTGTGCAGTGGCACGCTGGGGGACTGTGGGATGGTTTCTGTGCAGCCACAAAGACACTTCTGTTCCAAAGTCCCAATCAGGAAAAATTAAAGGGAAGGCTCAAGACATACCAAGGCCAATTCCACATCTCAGTCTAAACAATCCAGGAAGTCAGGCAGAGAGAAAGACTGAATTCAAGACCGTATATTCATTTTGGAGCTAAGAGTCCAATTTTGGCTGTAGAAAGGCTAAATTATTATTAATTTTCATTAATCAAACTTGTAATAGCATAGTTGTTCCTCTGGTGGTATCTTTTCGCTCACTAGAAAGATGGTTTAATAGATATTTTAGAAAATATATTGAATTTAAGGCAGAAGCAAGGCATAATTAATAATTGTAACTGGATTGTCAGGTAGCCTCATAGCAAAATTTGCTGAAACTCAATGTTTTCCATTTAATTAGAAATGTCACATAATTTAGAACATCTTAAAACTTCAGTAGCCAAGCACTGCCTCAAAGTGCTACATTTGACTAGTACCCAACTTCTTCCTTACTAAAAATAGAATAAAAAGTTATCTTCTATACAAGCTGAAAACAGAGAACAGTTAGATAGAATATTCTGACCCTGGGTGAGCTCTAAAGAAAAGCAACGGCTCTCTAAGTATTAAGAATTTGGCATCAGATTCATCCTCATCAATATCTTGCTTCCCAGCACCAGAAGGAGCACTCTGCTCTCTTTTACTCCTTCTGCTCCGATGGGCGGAAGGAAGTTGTTCCAGCTCCTTTGCTGGGCAACTGTTTGTTTTCCCCCATTCAACTTGCTCAGCTGCCCTCAGAGGGGCAGAGACAGGGCTGAACCAGGGATTTGTCCATTTGCTTCCTCCATGTTCACTCAGGCCTGTGACAGACAAGTGGGGTTTGCTCTTCCATGTATGGCTGTGCTGTCTTGCCTGGTCATCCAAATGGAAGATGCTTTATACAACTGCAATACAGGTAACCAAAATGAACCGTCGGTACAAGGAAGTTTTGATCTGACTACTTTCATTTCCTCTGTCCTTTTATATTTTCACCAAATATAGGCACTCTTGGTTTTGTTATTTTGCAGTAATTTGCCTGTAATTTTCCTCCTTTTGCTATCAGACAGTGACTTCTTCGTTATACTTCTTTGCAAACTAGAATTATAAACTTATTTTGCCAATCTAAACACATTTTCTTTGAGAGCATCTCCTCATACTGCAGTAATACTCCTTAAGGGAAGTAGCAGAAATTATTTCTCACATTAGCAGAAATTATTTCTTTCATGTTTCAATGCATTGTTCAAAAGATGAATAGAAGATATGCAAGACCCAGAACAAAGTCTCAAATAACCATACTGAACAAACAGTTGCTTTTACTGTGGTTATGTGCAGGAAAGCTGCACTGTGAATAACCACCTCTGTTGAAATGGACATAGCACTTCAATGAGAAAATGGAGCAATAGCTATACAACAGAGGAAAATGAAACCCTTAACAGAACAGGCAGATGATTTTCACATACCCTCTCAACAAAGTTATTGCAGGAGTTCTTTAACTTCATTTTACTTTGGCAGGTTTTGATCACACAGTATTATTTCCCTACTTGCATCTCCTCCTTAGTGTGTTCAGTGTTCTCTAAAGAACTGCATCATCTTTTTTAAGCTCTGATGACATTTACAGACATTGAGAAGAAATGAAGATGTGCCTCTCTGAAATGTTTCAGGAAGAGTGGCCAAGATATGTAGCAAGCTAAATTTGCAACCATATAAAATACATACCTCTCCAACCAGGCAAAATACAGCCTTCTGCTGTAGCATCCAACGCTACACAAAGATACATACAGCTAGATGTTGTAATTTGGCCATAGCCACCTGTAGAGAGGTTAGCGTGGAGCTGCATCCCTCCAGAGACATTCTGAGAGACCGTACCTTCTATGACATTCCACTAAAAGCACACACTGCTCTCTTTTTGCAAGCTAAGCCAGCTGCATGGTGCAGAGAAAAGAGCTGGCTATGGCTTCTGCTTCTTCCCTTCTGTTTTTAAGTAGATGGGGAGGAGGTCTAAAGCAAATTTGCCCTATGTTACAGCCTATATTCTAGGTCTGCAGTTCATTCATGTGCAAGATTTGTCTTCCAGTCTGTAAACTCCTTATGTTAGAATGTACTTAAACTCTTCAGAGTTGAAACCGTAGCTTCAGCTGTGACCTTTACAGCACATAGCATGCTATCAGCACATAAACAAGATAATATAACCCCTTAAACACATTCAGCTCCAGTAAGGTTGCACAGCTGTTTAAGAAGTAAAAGCTGAGCAAGCAAAAGTAGTATCCATAGAGCAGGAACTTTAAGCCTCACGGAGACCTCTTTGTTCTCTTAAGAGGTTAAATTACATACTCTGTCCAGTCATGAAACAGCTTACAACATTATCTCATGTGGGCTTCCCAAATCAATGTTCTCTTATGTGCCACAGCTTCACTGAAACACTGTGCCAGATAATCTAATGCCAAGGGTTCAATTAGTATTGCAGACCCTGGCTCAGTTGCAGGGACTAGGTTGGGTGCTTAGAAGCATATCATTTATATGGTATTTTATTTGTCATTTTTCATACAGGCACAAACTTACCAATATTTTGGTTGGGTGCCTTTTTTGTCTTACTGATTTTGCTTGTTTCATATTACCAAAATAAAACAATAAACTCAATAAATCTAAAATGCCAAATATTTACATAAGAAAAAGAACTTCAATATAACAAATTGTGCCTCAGGCAGGCGGATCAAGGTCTCAAAATGTATATCAGAATAGGATAGCTGTATGTTCATCCACTGATGAAGAATATAAGGAGCTTAACTTGAAGTTCTTTTTGTAAATAAGGAATAAGAAAGGCTGTCACTCACATTCCAGGAAGAAATACTGCAGCAGTACGAAACATTAACACCTCGTTTGCTTTTTACCAGCCCTTTCCCATGGACAACTGTCCCACTAGCAGAGCAGAAAGCCTTTCACAGCAGAGATACCTTTTTTACTTCTCTTTCTCTGGCAACTTAAGCTGTACATAAGGCTATGAACGGAAATGGCTGAGGCAAAGGCATGTATGTTCCCTTCTCTTGATGCCACAACAGGAACAGAACCTTCTGCAGCGCAACATATCAGACACCTGGGGGTAGGAATATTTGCAACCATCACAGCAAGACTGGGCAGGCCATAAATGAAGTAGGAGAGAGGTACTGTGCACTGCATATTCTGAGAGACAGATCCAGTAACTAGTCATGCACTTGCTTCGGTACCTGTGAGGTATCAGCTCACTGAAAGGTTGTGAAGGATTTGTCTTATCTGTCTTCATATTTAAACCACCTTAAGATGAGTGGATTAATAAGATGTTTGAATCCCTCTACAGTCATAATGGCTCTGTTGCAAGTAAAAGGGAGAATATTACGCAGAAGTACTTACTTAAGTATCAGAAGGGATACGTTCACTTTGCTTATCAAGCATGCAGGTTAAGTATGGGCTCTTCGATACTGTCCTCTCATATCATAATTTTCAGAATCAGGATGACCTAGGATAATGATTTTGGAAGACATGTAGCACAAATGATGTTCGTATCGAATGATGACATAATTCCCTACTTACTTTAAATAGTTTATTAGAAATAATGCTTAATTTAAGAAGGTATAGTACATTTAGCACCATTATTGTTTCCTATAATGCAATAGTTTGAGAATTTTAAATGAAAAATTGTCATTCAAGTATATTTTTGTTGTTCTCTCCCCTTCTCCTTCCTCCTCTTATCCCTCAAATGCTTTTTGAAGATTCATTTACTTACCACTTCAGTGTCTTTCAAGCTAAATGTACTTAGTTTAAAAGTACAGCTATTTTCTCACAACTTTCAGTCCTTGACATATCCAGCATTTAATCTATCTGATGAGGTTGATACCTTAAGGTGACAAGGTTATTTCTTATAAGTTACCACACTCGCAGTAGCTTTAGCTATGTAAGGCTACTGATGGTAGAAAGTGATAAAAGATGGATTTTATGGGGTAAAGGCGATAGTATCTGGCAGTATGTACAGAAGTCTTTAAAACAAAACAAGGCTATACTTACAAGTTAACATTCAGCACACAGATGCACTTTGAAAATGCTGTGTTCTGCTTTTCAGAAGCCTTTAATTGTGCACAATCAAAAAATTTGCTATTGATAAGGTGTGGTCCTATTTGTCCTTTTTGTTGGCAGCATGCAAGACGACAGTTTAGAATCCTCAACTTCAATATCTCAACTTCTGAGAGAAAGTTATTTAGCTGAAACTAAACATCAGGGGAAGAGTGAAAGAAGCAGATCAGAACCAACTTCTCATAACTTCCATTATGGCAACGCTTCTGGTGATTCAGATGAGGTAGCTGCCCAAGACGACCTTCCAGATCTCTCTGCCTTTTTGAGCCAAGAAGAGTTACATGAAAGTGTAAACCTGGCAAGACAAGCTATTGATCAGAATCCACTGGAAACTAAACAGGATGAGCTTCAGGCACATTCACAGCATCCCCCAGAGCAGCTGAAAAACACAGGAAAACACAAACAAATGGCCCAGTCTACAGCTTTGAAAACATCAGACAATGGCCTGCACTCAAACTTTTGTCAGGACCATGTCAGAAACACAAAGGGCTCCAAAGGGAGCTCTCAAGACCTAAAGAAACAACACCTTCCTTCTGAATCAGAATCAAAAAAGGAATTCCTAAACAAGGCAGCAGATTTTATTGAGGAGCTCTCATCACTTTTCAAAGCTCACAATTCTGAAAGAATAAGACCCCGAACATGCAAAAACTACAGGAGCAAAATTGATTCTAAGAATAAGTCTGCTCAAAAAGGTAACTCTAGCCTATCTAATACATCAGAAAGCAGAGAAAGGCTTTCCATTCCAGTACCTCAAGACTTGGAAAACAAAGCAGAGAAAACATTTGAACAAACAGATGATCAACAGGCAGCAAACTTGGAATCTATCAATCAATTAACAAGTGCAGAGCTAAAAACAGAGTCAGAATCTGCATCTGTATATTCTGATGAGCCTATTGGACAACCACCACGCTTTACTCAAAAACTGAAGAGCAGGGAAGTTCCTGAAGGAACCAAAGTGCAATTGGACTGCATTGTGGTAGGAATCCCAGCACCTGAAGTCAGGTAAACATATTCTGCACTTACCATTTTGTATTTCTGTAACAGTAGGTATATGCCTTACTCTTTCCAGGTATTTTGATGCATATGTTTCAGCGATCTGTAGCAGAATTCCCTTAATCTTGGTTATTAAAATTCACTAAGAAAAAAAATTGCTTTCTTTAAGTCATACAAAAGGTTGCTTATATTTTAAAACAACTATTTTGGGACACATTATTTTCTTTGAATTTTAGAGAACTGTTTTTAAATACTGAACTTCCATAATTAAAAGAAAGTGCCAACTCCTTAGCAAGAAATGTTAGTTATCTTTATGGAAATCAAGACTGATTGTGTAAACCAGCTAAAAACACCAACGGCTGTGAGATCTCAGGCTGATGTCTGCAGGTATCTGAGATGAGTGAACATATAGGTTCCTATAAACCAAAAACATCCATACATGAGCAGAGTGGAAAGGGGTTCATTTAAGCTATTATACAAATAACCAGGAACAGCTCAGTTCTAATCCTGATTCTGACAACGACTTTGCTGTGACCTTAGGAAAAACACTTCCATTTTATCAGTATAAGGCACCCTTATTAATTGATACTTATTCATGTTGTGTGACTAGCACACTAATTCTGATGCTTCAGTTTTCACCTGTGGGTACCTATGAGCATTTGGAAACTTAAATCACTGGAGATAAAAGGAAATGTGAAAAAGCTACACTTTATTTGTCAATGACATCAGCGGAGTGAGAAACAGATAACTGAACTTTGAAATTTATCGTGAAAATTCTTAGATCTCACGAGCATTTCTAAATCTAAATTTGTTCATTTGACTTATTAGCCAAATTTACTTCTCAATTACAGTGGTGGAATTATATTTCCTTTGCTGGGACTGTACCAATCCAACAGAAAGGAAAAGACAATCCATCTTTTACTATACGTATTTGCATCCTAGTATCTGCAGTATCATAAATAGACACCCTTAGTCTAGATGGTTGCCTATCCTTTTATAGGCATTTTAGAAATCTGTGTTGCTTTTCTAAATATTCAAAAGAACTGTTTGCATCTTCAGCATCTGATTAAAGGACTCTGGGCTTCACAGATGGTCCATTTTCTCCAATTGTCAGCTCATTGTCTTTCTTATATACTTAGACAATGCTTGGGAAAGCACAACTACCACTTCTACTGCAGTCAACACTTTTTATCATCTTTCTCACTGAATTAATAGGCACTGTCATCAAATGAGAACTATCTCAATATCCAAAGACAGAAACTCCAAAGCTTTTTGTGGTAAAGAATCTTTTGTCTTCCACTCCCTTGGATTTCTGGCATACCAGCTGCTAATTTTTCAGAAGGAAGAAGCTTTTACAACACAATATTAAGTACATAGGAACAAGGATCTACAAATGAATCCTCTTGTTTTGGCCTGTCTGCAGTTATGGACAACCTTGTCAGGAAGACAAGAAGTTACCCAAGAAGTTCATAGGATCCCTGAACTGTGACTGCCAGACCATTTTGCCCCACTAGTGCCTTTAGTAGTAACATATAGGTCCTCGGTCCCTAACACAACCTTGATCTGTGGTGCCACACAGGGTCTCTTGTCCATGACAGGAATGTGAACTTCCAAGGGACTAAATGGTTTGTTTAAAGAAGAGGAATCTGTTCTAAAGCTGGGGGAAATACCTTGTTTGGGAAAAATATGCTTTCTACTATGCTTCCTGTCTAAACTCACTGCTTAAATGAATAATTTTGAGACATTCCCTTGATGGAGCTTATGCCATTTAAATGTTGTATTGTGTTCAGCCCTTAAATTCACAGGGGAGTCTGATCAAAAGAGAAAACGGTGCCAGAAATCTGGGGACAGAAAACAGACAGGAAATATCATTCTCTAGATACTAGCACCACTCTGAAGACGTGTTCATAAAGACTTTGAGACTTATTTCTCCAGGCACTTACCTTGATAAATCTTTTTGATACTAAACATGTCAGTAGGATCCGTGAACATGAGACATAGTTTTTTTCTTCCCTCTTCATTCATAGTTTATAATACAAAGAGAACAATTGAAATAGTCTTTTCTTATATATATAGACCTGTACACAAACTCAGTCTGTCTTTCTTTGTATTCAGAAAAGGTGAACACTGAATTGCTTGTTTACAGACACACTCCAGCGCACAATATTAATTTTATGTCTTTCTCCAGAGGGCCACAACACCATCCTTATAACAGCACATCATGCCCATGCCATTGACACATACATAAAACTGACATGGTATTCATGCCATCTAAGTTTAGGTGTTTAACAAGTATCTGAATTAGAAGCTGACACTATAAAGTCACTGAAGCCTCGCAAGGGCAGATCGGAGAACCCAGGAACAATGACTCATCCCATGGAGTATCCAGGGATGGCCAGGATGCCTATGCACCCAATTAAGGGACCGCTTGATTCCACAGAATTGGATGATGGATATCTTTGTAACTTGGGTCTATTTTTGTCCCAACAATACTGAAGCTTTTCCATTGAAATTTCTATCTCAACATTTGATTTTGTTTACTGTAAATAAATAAAATAAACTACTTAGCTGAAAGACAGTCAATACAGGAACTCTTGCACTTTTTTAGAATAAGCATCCATCAGACTTTTCCAATGATAATACACTGCTCCAAAGAGAAATGCACACTTGGTTTACTGACTCATGCTTGTAGCCAGATCAGAGTCAGAGGAGCTAACACAGAAGTCCAGAACTCACACGCTGATGCCCCAAGGCCAAGGGAAGTAGGGACAGGGAGAAAGAAGTCCCATAAGGAAAATCAGTCCCAAGCAGCCAAGCTCAAGAAAAAGATCAGGCTCAGCTTTCAGTTTCACAACTTAAACTAACAAACAAAAGATAAATCACAAGGGGGTAAGTTTGAACTCTCTCTCCCACTGTGTTTTTGTGTGTGTGTGTATGTATGTGCTGTATTAAGGAGAAAGCTGGGAATGTTAGCTGCTTGA
This sequence comes from Egretta garzetta, assembly GCF_000687185.1. NCBI lineage: Eukaryota > Metazoa > Chordata > Aves > Pelecaniformes > Ardeidae > Egretta > Egretta garzetta. Next base: position 1,066,455 of record NW_009259424.1, on the reverse strand, counting down.
ACAATTTCCTTATCATAATTGTTAAGAAAATTTTTGTCCTGTTCATTCAAGATTATTTCAACTCTACCAATGTGTAGGAGTAAAACTAAGAAAAGGTGTAAAAAAATTCACTTGCCTGAGTGATAAATATTCATGTGCTTCCAGTGATCACGACCTTTTTAGTCACTACTACAGCAAAAGAAAACCAAAACATATAATATACTTAGGGGTATGTGTTCCATTAACCATGGAGACCATGCAGGTTTTTCACTAAAAATAGTGCTTGTCTTTGATCTACTGTGCAAAGCTTCCAAAACAGCAAAGGAAGCATCTTGCTGGTCATAGTTGTGGAACTGGGTCTGGAACAGGGCTCAGAACTGGCAACTGTCTTGCTCTGAGGGTAAGTTTTCTGAGGTTTGTGGTGAGTTAGTTCAGTATCTGTGGAGCTGGGCAAGGAGAGAAAAATTCTAATAGATATGCAAGAGAGATACAAAAATCAGTAGTCTCAGGAAAGGACTAACTGGCAAGGTGGCAACTGATGAAAGCAAGCTTAATGCTGACTGGCATTAAGGCATGATTTCTTCTTCCTTCAACTTAGCTGAATGACCATGCTTAGTAAACAAGCATCCTTTGGACACACATGTGCTAATGCATGCCTGCCTGCGTCCTCTGACTTAAAATGGACTTCCTAACCACAGGAAGGAATCCCATGTTACTTATAATGCTTGCGATACATACACTCACAGTGCAGAAGTGGTACTGTGGGAACCCAGAGCATTGTGAAACAAGAACAAGATTCAACAAGCTCTGTAACGTAGTTTCTCAGTCAACACTAGGAGCAATCAGATGGTTAAAGTGATGTGATGGGGATTGTAAGAGAGAAATTAGAGACAGGAGATTTAGAAAGAAGCTGATCACAGGACTGGAAAATATGATGGACAGATACCACACCTGAAAGCAAGACAGTACAAAACAAAATTGATGATGTAAAAAATGGTGTAAATGACATTCATGATTGATCTGGGTCAAAATATCATTGGCAATGATAAAGCGTTATAATTTACAGGCTTGGTAGGTAACTATCTAGCATACACAAGGGTTCACTGAGGGACAGAAAATTACATGGTGGATCAAGAGAAAAAAATGGGAACTGATTTGAAGCATCAGTACATGGAAAACTAAATCCTGCTTGGCTGAATACAGACTGGCCTGTCCAACTGCTTTTTAAGATAACTCAGCCTTAATGTAACAATCCCACTTGAGGAAGCTCATTAAGCCTACCTGCCTAGAAAGAAGTTTCAATGAAACGTTACCCATTTTTCAGTATCATCAGCTGAATGCAGTGACATAGAAGAGACAAAGACTGATACTATAGTATATGGACCTCTAGCTAGCTCAAACATTAGCTCACAATTAAAGAGCACTACTACAACTATTGATTGATTACTTTACTCTGACTATGCTGCAGGTTAGAAGTATGCATTCAAGAGAAGTGTGTAGGATATTTCCAAAGTGTTAAAGGTTTTGATTACCTCCTTCTCATGCTTCCTTCTACAGCTCTGTTTCTGTATGAGTAATGATAGGCGTGACATTCACTCCTCTCTGTGAGGAGAACACTCCTTATTCCCTCAAGTTCAGAGGTGCCTACATTTTTCCAAACTGCTTGGCACATCACTCCTAGGTTAATTTTACTTATGAATCACATTGCATGGTTTGGCATACAGAGCTATCCTGGAAGTGTCATGAGGATTTGATGTTCTAAAAACAGGCTGTATGTCATAAGGTTTCCATGAAAACATTCTTTAACATAGGCATACGAAGCTTAAAAAGTGCATTTTAGTGCTGCTGTGTTTAAGGAGACTAGATCTGCAACTAATCACAGATTTTTAAAGGCTGAAGTCACTTAAGACTGATTAAGATGGTTTTTTCCCTGGCTGCCAAATGAGAACAGTTATGTTTTAGCGCTCAAAGCCTAGAGAACCAGACTTCTCTTACATGCAACTCCAATCAAGTCAATGGATTAAGACCTAGGATGAGTTTGGCACAGCGGAAGGCACTGCTTGTGCTTAATGTGAACCTGCCTTGTATGATGAAGCTATCATTACAATTCATGGCAGGAATGAAATGTCAGTGACAGAGAGTATTGCCACTTCAGTCATGCCACGTATCTCAATGTCAGAACTCCCCTTGGAACTGACATTTCATTACTACCACGTACGTTTTGATGGTAAGAATAAAATAAAATGTTAATAAGCAAGGAGTAGATATGGCCATACTAAAGATTTACACAAAGCTCAATTTCACAGGAGAGAAATGTTTTTCATTCATAAGCATTGCAAAGAGATAACATACATGTAGCATGTTCTTTTTCTTGGCTTAATCTCAAAATACTTTAACATTATGGTGAAAACAGTGACTAAAGAACACACTGCATAGGAGAACTAAACACAGGTTTGAAACAAGTTTATTCCTGAAGTTTTAAATTGCTTATGTTGCAAATTTTGGGCTAGTCAAAGGAAAAAAATAATTTCAAAGTAAAGAATTAACTCAATCCTGCTTCATTGTCTATTTTAGTCTACTAAAGGAACACATACTCACATACTACTAAAATAACTGGAAGAAACAGCTTACGTGGTGTATTTCATTTTGCTTATAGGCAATTAGAATTGTGCCTCACAAAGGCATGCAACACAGGCTTATCTCTACACAAACACAATAGGTTAACTGGAAAAGCTGACCAGTAGGAACACGAAGAATTCTTATGTCTTACTGGTGATCATATCACAGCATTTTGTTTGCTTTATGTGTCACATAAAGCAGTGAGGAACCGCATTTGAGTGGACACAAAAATATGGTATCGCTGTACAATGTAAGTTATTTTAATGTTCTGAAAAGATGGTCGTGAAAATGAGATCAAATTATAGAACATAGGTATCCTCTTTAGTATTTTTTCATATCTGCTAAAGGTAACATGCTAAAGCAAGACAATATTATAAGGAAGAGACATGAGGCAGGTATATAAAAAGGCATGAGTAAGTGACATGACTCAGCTCCTAAAGAACACAGTTGCCTACATGAATTACACACCTAAAAGGCGACTTGTACACTCATATATTCAGTTTGTGCTTGTAGTCATACAACTGTACATTAACCTTAGGTCTTCTCTCCTGCAAATGTGACCATTGTCAATTATTGCTAATTGCAAATCTTGAAAACAACAGAAGAATAAACCATATTGTACATAGAATAAAAAAATTCCCCTCTTTGGGGTCACAGGATTCCTACATAATTTCCTGATCTGGAACTTAAAAACAGCACAAATTAATTTCAAAGGACTTTTTCCATCAACCCTACAATGCACATTACCATACTTTTCCCTGGGGACTGCTAAATTACTACTCTACTTACTTGTGGTAGAGTTATTCCTTTATCCCAGGCACTAGATGTTTGTGTTCCATACACCAAGGACCTCACTACTAGCTATGGTATCTACATATTTATAAGGACATCACTGAGGAGAAAAGCAAATGTAATCTGCACTTCTGGGGAACCAGTCAAAAAAACCCCAGTTGATCTAATTATTAATGGGGAAAATACCAGATTTGGGCAAGTCATTATGGGCGAAGTCTAAAATAGATACAGCTTTTCCTTCTGTTTGAAGAGGTTTGTATTGGAGTATCTCAAGGTTCCTGATGTTTTGTATGATGATAGCTGTCTCTTAAATTTCCAAAGGTGCTGCACATTGTACGTGCTTGGTTAATATCCAGAACACTATTTACACTGTATTGTGAAGCACCTTAAACTTAAGTTCCATTGAGGTTTGAGAAGTAGCATGAATGGCTGCTGAAAGCTATCCTGGAGTAAAGTGTTGTCCTAGGCAGACTGTCCATTGACAGAAAGTACCTTGGAGCATCTCAATTGGATTGGTAGAAAATGTAGGAAATTAACTGTGTCAAACTTCAGAGGGACAGAGGAATATTCCCTTAATGTTGTGGCTCATATTGTGTTCAAGCAAATGCCTGTGGCAATTTAAGATGCTGCTGTACCCTCCTGACTCCCCAGTCCCTTCTTTTATGGTTATTAACATTTACCAAAAGTGATATATAGGAGCATTGGTATGGTTCAATTATTCTAGATCCACATGTCTAGTGTCCTGGTGCAAACCCATTTTCAGTAGACCAGAACTAGAGCAGCTGGGCTTAGGAACACATTTGAACCTGCCATCCTTGCTTCAGAACAATAAATCTCCAGCAAATAAGTCGACATCAGGCTTTTAACATCTTAAAGTACTGCTGCCAGATCTGCAAGAGTTTGTCTATCAGAGCCCTAAAGCTCAAATGGAAGAGAAATGAGTAACTTGGTTAAAGTTCTCTGTATAAAGCAGTGACAGTTTCTCATTGGTAAAACCCTGCAAGAAGGATGTGCATGTGTTTTAGTGTAGCAAAGCTGTACTTCAGCTGTGAAATGTCAGGGAAGAGAGCTGGGACATTTTACACCCTGCTGGCATCCTCTTTTAACATGATGATATTTACTACACGTCCATTGCAATCGGAAATGTTAAATTCATAAAAGTAATTTTCAATTCTTGTTACAATGGAGGCGCGTAAAAGAGGATAAGCAAGCATGAACCAAGACTTTTAAGTTCTAGCGCTCTAGCTACAAAGGTTTGCCTTTCTAAAAGGGGAAATTGTGTTAAGCAGTATGATTCATTCTACAGTGCAGGAGCTTCCCTCTGTAACAGGCAGACCTGTACGCTGTCCAAGCTGTACATTCAAGTCAGTTGACTGTACAGCTACAGATTACACTAATGTGCAACTCGAAGTGGACTGGGGAATACCCTGTCTACTTTAAGAAAGCCGTGTTGGACGGCTAGGGCTGATGGTGCACAAATAGCGCAAGGTTTACTTCTTAGCTATGCAATCAGCATTTAAGTTCCAGATCTGTACTCCTTCATGCCTCATAGTCCCTTTGAGGCTCCTTTTTTAATTCTACGTTATACTTCTACTGAATTCTGGTTTTCCAGTGGTATGGACTGTCTTATAGGGTTTTTTCCCCCAAGATATTAATTTGCAGTTTTCTTTATGCTCAATTTGTAGCACAGACTTGTAAAAAGTTGTGCTTTCAAGAGATGAATACAATTGAATGCTTAAACAAATATATCGATTATTGTTTTTCTAAATTATCTGAGATGGAAATGTATCAAAGTACCTTATAGTATGAGCCAGGAAATATGAATTAGTACAATTTATTACTCTAAAACCTATCCTTACCCTTTCCACAACTAATTTTATGCTGTAATTTGTAATAGGAAATATATTTGCCATTGCTTTGATAGCATTTGTGTGCACTCAAAAGCTAGCATGAACGTTTACCAAGTTACATATAAAGATGGATGAAACAATTATTCATTTTAAAAAATCAATTGAATAAAAAATGTTATCAGTATGACAGCCCCCACCCACACAGGCACAAGACACATTAATCAACCATACCTAGTTAAGAAAGCAGCAGTAAACAGAAAATACAAGTATTTCTGTGGCGTTTTCTATCTAGCTCTATTTATGAGAAAAGATACAGTGAAGATGAATGCACCTTAGTTTGGCTTTTCAAATTTAGCTAGTTATCTAAAAATACAGGTATTTCTGAGTATTACCCTGAACATTTAACTCTGGATCCTACATGTAGTAGTACACCTTCTCTATAAAACTTAGATTGTCTTATTAAATTTGAATCTGGTTCTCCAAACCCACCTGCTTTTTCTCTTTCTGTTCTATCTTTTCCATATTAGCAAGCAACAGCAATCAGGCCTGCTCTCCCCTCCTACTAGCTCTGAGGTTGAGCTGATGGTTACTGTCATTAACACATCCTATGGAGCTGTCTTTTCAGGTGCTGCTTTTACTTTTCTTGGATTCCCACATTTTCTACTGAAACAACCCTTCTGAACACTGAGGGACTTAGGAATGCCTTACATGAGGGCACAAAGCCTCTAAAGGGCCCATTATATTCTTGGACGTGTAGCTGGGTTTAAAAGAGAAACACAGCAATATGATGCAGAGAAGAATTCAAGGTCCAGCTGTCTCACTGGCCACGTCCCTGGAAGGAAGCGCCTCTATGCTGTAATAGATCACTTCTCTTTCCTCGTGATATGCTTATGCCATCTTTTATAAAAAGCAGATTGTCAACACAAAGAGTAAGATTACAGTAAATTTCAGTCACATTCTGAATCAACATGAACTTTGGAATCACAAGTTTGAGGGAAATTTGTTTACTTAGGGTTTGGGCTTTTTTTTTTTGCTGCAGTTTAAGCCACAACACAGATCTGAATGTGCCTTGAGAAATTCAGGGCTGGACTGACAGCATTCCAAAATCAGAGCTCTTCTACTGAAATCTGTATATTCAAGAAAAATATGTGCTAAAGTCATTTACATAAACTAGTTTGTTAGTATGTTTAAATACTGCGAAGGAAGGAGCTCTATTATTTGCTCTAATTGAGTAGTATGAAAATCTTAAATATTTTATTCCTATGACTGTTGAGTCAACACTTACCTGCAGTACACCATCAGAATACGCGGTTTAAACCCCACCCATTTTAGCATCAGAAAGGCTTCCAACATTGTCATTCTAGTTGTCAAGTTGTTTGCATTGATAAACAATATTTTTTGCCTTGCAGGTGGTACTGTGAAGGGAAGGAGCTTGAAAACTCACCAGACATTCAAATTATCCAGACAGGTGATCAACACTCATTGGTTATTGTTGAAGCTTTTGAGGAGGATACAGGACGTTACTCGTGCTTTGCTTCAAACATCTATGGAACAGACTCCACTTCTGCAGAGATTTACATAGAAGGTAACGTTAGAATTGTTGTGGAAATTTGTTGCTGGAATTGGTCATACAGGACTAAGATACAATTACGTGTTTTGTATGTTAACTGTGCAATAGATTTGTCACAAAAAATCCGTATCAGGGAGTCAACACTATTCATCATTATTAACATATTTATTATTTCTCTGTAAAATACCCTTCAGACAAGTGACTTCCCTTTACATGTAATTTTATTGTGTTGCTTCCCAGCGATTTTATATATCTCACTGCAAGATTGAAGTCTAGAAATATTCAGATTCTGGTGCCACCTTTTATTTTTTGTCTGTGGTTACTCTACAGAAATATAAGAACCTAAACTTTGTGTCTAATTCTTACTAATCCCTTTCCCCTACAGCCATTATTACAAATTGAATATAGGATAGCTTCATCCTAACCCATTACTGGGACCTTGTAACCAAAATAAATATGCCAGCAATTAGATATTTTACTTGCACAATAGATGCTGTAAATAAAACAGAATATATAGCTGCAGATTTAGGTCTCTCTTCTTTTTCCTTATGATTTTTAATATATCCTACTTGGCTTAAGAGAGGTCTGCTATGTTTCTTTTTAACACTTTTTGGGGTAAGGTTTTAGATTGCATCCATCATTGTGCTAGCAGGTTTACAAAGTCAAAATAAACACATAGAACCTTTTTTTTCCCCCCTTTTGTCTTTTTTCCATTTCTCAGGCAGAGAAATATACTGTGAGTATCATCACTGACAACAGTGGGACCATTCATAAATTAAAGCACCTACTCTACTCTACTTAATACGAGGTTAATTTTGCTCTACTGTTATTTTTCTTTCACATCTCTAATCTGACAATGAAAGTACGAATCCTTTTTTAGTATCTTCGCTGCCCCTGACATTAATGGGAGATGTCTGTGCTTGGCAGGGATTTACTAGTTCTCAAGACTGGGGCCAAGGCCTGCTTTTACCTAACACACTGGGTGTTGGATGGAAGCCATGGCTGATGGAGATGCTCACTGGCAGGAACTGCAGAGAAAATGCAATTTCCAAACTCAGTGAAGGCTGAATCAGAAGTGTAAAATGTCTCAGTAAGACAGCTGTTAGTAAACTGAGGTAGCATCTTCTCCAAATTGTGCTACAAAGCACTAGTTTAAGAATAATACCTCTGAGCAACCTGATCTAGTTAGCGGTGTCCCTGCTCCTGCGGCGGGGTTGGACTAGACGACCTCTAGGGGTCCCTTCCAACCCAAAACATTCTATGATTCTATGATTCTATGATTCCAGGTGTCTCTTTTTTTTCTTTTTTTTAACCAGTAGTATCAGGTGTCTGAGATAGAAAAGCTCTCACTTGATTCACAACAGCAATTACAGACTAAACAATACTAGTGGCATTTTAAAGAGAACCTGAGGAAGATGCAGGGATACATTCACTCTTGGACGCTGTTTTCTTCATTTCAATCACACCTCATCCCAAATCTGCCAAAAGCAGTTCTGCATTTTACACAGTATGCAACATTGCTTCATTTCCACTGCGATGTGATCTTTTGTTTTGGCACAGCTGTATAATATATATCCTTAGAATGCTCTAGAGGAAATTTGAATAAAGGTTTGTATCGTTCATAGATAAACTTCTCCAAAAACCCCTCTGCTAAGTGATTTTTTTTTTCTTTTTCATAGGAGTCTCTTCTTCTGAGTCTGAAGGTGAAATCATCAAAGACGAAATGGATCAGTAAGTTTAAAATCAGTTAAATCTTCCCTATTTCTTACAGTTACAAAACCCCACAAGTGTAGGCATTTCAATTTCCATTAATATTTTGCAACTTCCAACACATTAGGCTTTTGTTTGGGATTTGTTTGGATTCTTTGGGTTGGGTTTTGTTTATTTCATTTTGCTTTACAAATACTATGGAACAAACACACATTTGCTTGTGTGCCTTCAACTTTAGCCTCAGAATTCAAACTTTAATATTAAATATAAACATAAGAAGAAATATGTTGCCTTACAGATTAAACTACTAAAATTAATTTACTAAAACAGGTGCCATTTGACTAGACCCAACTTAAATGCTGATTTAAGCATCTGACTTGGAAAAATAGTGTAGTAAAATTTCTCACATGAAAATCTGGTATGTCATGAAGTTTTTGGCAGAAGATGGCTACACATGGATTATTTAGATTTAAGATAAGGAAACTAATACATATGAACTAGAGTAAACTGAGTGATGGGTATAAAAGACTACTTAATTAAAGAAAGAAAGAAAATGTGTCAGATGTAATCTAAAACCTGGGAAATAATTTTATTTTTCCTAAATGAAATCCACTCCCTGTGCATTTAGAACCTCATCCAGTGCTGTTACAATCTATAGCCAGTCAGACTGGTTGAAAACTAAAATAATCAGTCCTTTACTTTGAACTCCTTTGTATGCATTAATTCAACCCCAATAGCAACCAGTGCTTTATACATAGGAAGTTTTGATCAAGATAGACTTATGCACCCTGGTTTTTTCCACCATTCATCAGGGAGGGTTATACTTATTACAAATGTAATTTTCCTGTAAAATGCAAATGCAAAACACTGCAGTGTTTGACTGAAGACCTCAGGCTGACAGCCAATTCGGTCTTAGGCGATTTTTACTTCAAAGACATAAAATACTTCAGATTGGATTGGTTTATGTACTTTGATAAATGTAAGGGTTTAATATAAAAATTAATATCAAGAAGATCTCAAAGGTTTTGGGATGAATTGCTAAGTTTTTCATAGTTCTACCTCAGTTTTTTCCAATGTCTCAGACATAACGTTTTTTGTTATTCATCTCATCAGTTGTTGATGTAGTGTTGACCGTGATCCTCATCACTTGATGGCATCTCTAAGTTGCTTACCTCATTAATTTGTGAAGTAATGTATTGCATTATGCATTTCTTAGAAAAAAAAAAGAATGCTGCTCTGACATTGTAACAGGATGTCCTCAAATGATAGAATTATGGAAGATCAGGTTTGGGTATAATCAGAGTGTCTTTATTTTCACTCAGCTTCCAGCTATCATCACATGAATCTGAACACCTGTAATTAGAGGGAATTAACATGAGAACAGGTGCAAAAAAATGTTCACAATTTCAAAAGAGAAATCAGTGATCACAACAACTGTATGTTCACAGCTTCTTCTGTTTGAAGGCTGGCTCTCCTGGGGTGACCTGTGGTACATTCCAGAGCAGCCAGTGCATACCTCAAACTGAATGAAAACCCCCATCTCTTCATCGTCTGCATTGTTTTACTTAGCAATAAAAATAAATAGGGTCAACTCTTTTACTTCCATATTAGAAACAACCTAGAAGAAGCGAAGAGGTGCCAACCTCTACACTACCAAAATTGCACGATATGTTGGTCAGAAAGCATACCTGTCTTTTTTTTATTTTTCAGCAGTAAATTATTGAATCTGTAGCCAAGCAGACCATGGTATTTTCATTACCTTATAGGCCCAAATCTTCATACAAGCTCATGGAGCAGTGCAAGAGAAACTAACATTGTCCTTTAAGAAACTAGCATGGCTCTCTCATGCTGCTCAGAGATGCTAACAGCAGCTTTCAAGCCACAGCTGGGTTAATCCAGGCCATTTACTATAGTTGGTGTAACTGAACTAAGTATGAGATCAGAGTGGCAAGACAGGCAGCCTGATTCTTATATAAAATGCAGTTTACCTAGGAGTATGTATCAGTTTAGATCAATTGGAATTCAATTGCAGAAGTGAGGCTGGGGTTGACATGTAACTGGGACAGACGTAACTAAGGGACACACATGTAGCTCTAGCTTCCAGTTAGAGAACTTGTTTTTGGTTAATATTTCACAGCAAACCAAAGCCAGCTGACACCTCCTCGAATGCAGCATGTCCTTCTGTTAGAACTGCAACCAAGCATCAAGACACCTCCAAGGCACCATCTGCTGTGGCTCAGCCTGTGTCTGTGCCTGTCCAGCCTGTGTCAACACCAGTTAATCAGGTAAGGGAGACAACATGGTGAATTTCAAGGACCAAAAGCAAGCTTTTAAAAAGGTGTTTCTTCTCCAGTTTGTGACTCAGAACCCCCAATTTTTCTAGTTTTTGCTTTGCTGTTGAACTTCAGCTTTTGAACCTTACAGCTGTACAGTAGCTGCATAGACAGAAGAGATGTCCAGCCTACCAGCTAACCTTTAGCACCTGGCAAAGGGAAGGGAACCTTTCATCCCCAGGTTACAGGCACCCCTGTGGCAGTGAGCAGAAGGAGCAGCTGCCGTTAGCTCAGCCAGTGGTGGGAATCTGTGTGCACTCCAGCAGGTCAGGGACTGCATGCCGTGAAGGGCACTTGGACATGTAAGCCAACTCACCGGCCTCTTCACATTGCAGACTGACTCATTCACTTTCAATAGCGGCAGCCTAGAACTTTTTCCTCTCCCTTTCTCACTTGAATAATTTTCTTTCAATGAAACTTATTTTAAGCTAAATCATTTCCCTACTATGTTTACTAGATATGCTTATTTACCACATAACGTTTTAATATCCATATCAAAGAGTTTCTAATTAAAGTTAGTATGCATTTCAAGTCCTTTTTGTTGCAAACTATCAGAATATTCATAACGGTGAATTCTTACCCAATAGGAAAGAAGAGCCATATCTACTTAAAAATGAAACTGAAAAGTTAATGGGAACCTTGCTTTACACTGCCTTTTCATATTTATATGAAAATATTTACAGCCTAGAATTAGGTGGTAACCAATAAACAGATACTGAGTAGGTGAAGTAATGAGCGTTTACTTTTGACTACAAAGAGAATAGAACTAAGCAACATTTTGCCATTTTGACATTTTTGGAACATTTTGCAACATTTTGCCATTTTGACAGAGGTTGCCTAAGTCAAGAGTGATAGTTATCTCAAAAATTACCACTTTTACTCTTGTTGGCTTATAAGAGACCATCTATAAAATTTGGCTATGTTTCCTGAGATACTGTATCACTAATTCTGCTGTTCCGGGGCAGCTTCTATTTCACTATGTTATATAAGGAAGTTTTCCAGGAGGAGAATGATTTCATTCTGATTTCACTAAGTAGGATCAATAGGGTGATATTCCACCTCTGTAAATTGTTTGGGTTTGGCAGAGAAGAATTAGAGTAACAGTCACACACATGACTTGATTTAACTTTTCCTTATTAACATCCATAAATATTTTGTAAGAATTTTTAAGAGGAGACTACCACCTACGTAGATTTGCCTTAGTAAAGTATTAATGACGGGTGTTATAACACAGTGCAGTGAAGTTTTCTTTGCCATGATTAACTCAATAAGGCAATACCAGCATTTTTGTTACTCAGGCAGTAACTCATCCAGGAAGATTGTTACCGGTTGTCTACAGTAGAGCAACTTTTATTCTTTGCATTAAATATTTTGCTTTGGACTTCACCCACCAAAATCTCTTTTGCATCATTCCAAGAGCATGTTTCTCCTGTACATGGAAAAATATCCTCTGTGCACCTAAATATCATACGATGTTTTGCAATCTACAGGCTCAAAGCCCCACTAACTATTTGCAAGGACTGGATGGAAGACCCATAATTGCTGCTCCTGTATTTACAAAGGTAATTTGTTCTATGACATATTTGAAAACTATAGAGGTCAATGAATTGTATGGAGAGATAATTACATTTTTTAGCTATCAAAGATAAAAAAAAGGAATTATGCATTTCTTAAGCCATTCAAGGATTTAAGTGGCTTTATGAAATCTTACTGAAATCAGTATTACTTCCAGACCAATAAGCCATTTACTGACTGTCTATTCGTTTTCTCTATTAGATGTTACAGGATATTTCAGCTTCTGAGGGGCAGCTTGTTGTCTTTGAATGTCGGGTGAAAGGAGCTCCTTCCCCAAAGGTTGAATGGTATAGAGAAGGAACACTGATAGAAGATTCTCCAGATTTTAGGATATTACAGAAAAGTATGTTTCTTGTATGGAAATACTGTGTCTAATAAAATATAGGCAAGCAACAAAACTGCTAACATAGCAAAACTTTGAATTTTTGTATTAAAATGCTTAAGAACTATGTAAGCCATATTTATGGCAATAAGTTGGGGTTCCAGAAGCCAAAACTGTGGATGAATTGAACAGTGAACTCACAGGTAGTATTCGTCTGAGATTCTCCAAACTGTTGAATTGTTTTCCCTTCTGCTTTGATCCCTTTGCCACTTCAACGTCCTTTTCTAATTCAGCCTTACTTCTGCTGTTTGTTTTTGGGGTTGCACCATTTACATAGAGTTCCATTGCCCATAGATCCCTCATCTTTCAGCTAAGTGCTATGGGCAGTGGATTGCTTATTTATCCACAAAAGTAACCTGATGTACACATTAGTATGCCTACACACAAATACGAGTGTGTGCACATGATGCATTAAAGGTTGTAAACATATACTTCTACTTTAATTTTCAAATGCAGTTGAAACATCTGCAGTTTCCTCCTAAGTCACTGGAATGCTAAAATTGCTAAAACTCAATAGAAATTCCTTAAATACCACAGTAAATCAAACCTAAACAAAACAGTATTTTACTATAACTTGATTTCATGTGTGTAATAGTTTCAGAAATTGTCTTCAAGACACAATAAAGTAGTACTAAGATTGCAAAAAAATACTTCTTGCAGAATTTATTTCCTATTCATAAGTTCTCAGAAGTGTTCATAATCGTTCAGTGGATTTGACATACCATTAAGTACAAGGCTTGGCTGTCTCCACCACCCCTTAAACAGAAAATTGGATCAAAAGGAGTATTCCGTCATATTGAGAAGAGCAAGCTTCATATTCAGTGCTTAAGAAAAAAAAAAAATAGGGGCTGAAGTAAGTTTATTCAATTTACTAATACTGCTTTTCTTCCCTTTAGAACCACGATCTATGGCTGAACCAGGTGAGGATCATCAAAAGGCTCAATACTTTTTTGATTATACAAATATGGTGATTTAACCTCAAAAAACATTAATTATTTAACCTCCATAATTTAATTAACATCATTCATCTTTTCCCCATGTTCTACAGCTACTAGTGAGATGCATTTCACTGTAGACTGTTGCATAAACATGTAATTTGAATTAATTCTATCACTTTTGAAGAAAATAATGTTTCCATTCTGCTTTGGCCCAGTTCTAACTTAGGACCTAAATGTTACCACCTTATGAGCAAAAGATTAACAAAATTAAGGTATGAGGGTTCCATGTATATCTGAGGTTCAGAAGTACACCAGATGATGTAGGACTGAGCTATTTTTATCTAGTTTACCAGCTAGGGAACATTGCATCAGATGTTTAGCCATGTCAGCCATTCCCTTTGCTCCCTACCAGCGTAATATGAGAGTATCACGTCAGGTGTTCCACCCCTGATATCAGCAAATCCTATAAAAGTGGCTCGATTTGCTAATTTCAAGGGTCAGAGCAGAATGTAGGCTACTCTGCATGATTTGCGCAAAGGAGCCTTACAGATTTTGATTACTTCTCCATTAGACAATCACTCTCCCCGTTACGCTTTTCACTATTAAAAATATAAAGCTGGCCCTTTTAAGACAGAGAATTACCAAGGAAGTATTAGTTCTAATGGAATATATACTTCTCTAACTCTTCTCCTTGCCCTATTAAAAGTTTTTTACCCCAAAAAGTGTCTTGAAAGACACTCCCTCTCTCTGCAATGTCTCTTGCTGAGACTTAGGAATGAATAAATGGAGCTTCTACCAGAACCCACTGATGCCGTTCCTTTACTGTCCAGTGGCATCACTGCTGAGTAATGTGAAGCAGTTTTTAGAGGGTAATCAGTTGGGTGCAGTTGTCACTGCCTCATCACCTGCTGCTCATTCAGAAGGAATCTGGATTTCCATGCATGCAGCGGTTGGCAAATCCAAGTACTATAAACTAGATACTATAATGCCTTAAACTAGTTCTATAATCCTAGAACTATAATAAACTATTATTCTCCTACAGTTGTTAACAAATAATCTCTTTGTTGCTACTAGATTTTCCTCAGTGATGACATGAAACAATCAAGTTTAAGAGTGGTATGGTCTTCTACAGAAATGCCCGTACAATATTAACCCTGTAGGGTTTTAGGAGAGTTTCATGCAAAATGGTAGCAAAATAGTCACTGACTAGTTGAAGAAATGCTATCAGCCCACATTTCAATACACTTTCGATGTTACTCTCCCTCCCCATCCCAGCTACCTGGCCAAATGAAAGATTTAAAATCCCATCACCATAGGTATTTATTAGCTGGTACTGCTGCCCGGACATGCCAGATACTGGTCAGACAGGAATGTCATAACCACAGATTGACTTTTCAAGACGGAATTTAATTTTTCTAGTACAATATGGCTAGCACATATTTGATGCCCATTAGACTTCTTCACAAAGAAGTGAAAAGGCAACTTCCTATAAGCACAATTAGCACAATCCCCTCTATCTGCGAATCTGCACTGGTACTTTTGGAAAATGCCAGCCTATATGTATGTGTTTTGTATTTCTTCACCTTACACTTGAATTGTTCCCAGTTAATTATAACTAACCTTTCAATCTGCAAAGAGGCACAAATACATGTATTTTAGTGAGTTGTGAGTATAGAGTACGCCGTATTTCTCCAAATTAAATTTTAAGTTCTTCAGAAAGAAAGTCTGTACTTCATGTGATTAGGAAAACATTTTCTAATGTTTTCCAAACACTGCTGACACCTGTTCTTCACGTTCGTTGGGCATGCTGGAGCACAGAGGGTACCAGTTGCTGCAGACAATGCTGATAACAGCTGCTGCACACAAAGCCTGCCAAAATTGATAATACTGATGAAACTAAAATCAAATGGAGCAAGGTGGAAAAACTTAAGGAGATGTCCCCGAGGGTAGTCAAGGATTTGTGTGTTCGTTCAATGCATGTTCACTTCAAGTAATGACACTGCTCTGATGCTTTGCAGAGGAAATTTGCACTCTCGTTATTGCTGAAGTATTTTCGGAAGATTCTGGCAGTTTCACCTGTACTGCAAGCAATAAATATGGCACAGTATCTAGTATAGCTCGTCTAACTGTCAAAGGTAAGAGTTTGTTTTAGTCCTTTGCTTGCTAGCAGATACAAGCAGAGCAGCAGGCTGTTGCACTGTACAGTCCAAGCTGCTTAGCAAACATACAGATTGCTATGTTTTTTCAAAGCGTCCTTCCCCAATTAGAAATGTGAAGGAACAAGGAACGCTGGGTATTGAATCCCACATAGTCCTTCCAAAAACCCAACTCTTGCTGACCTCAAGATTTGGGCAATAGCTATTTTTGGAATCTCTATGGACTGTCTAGTTTGCTGTTTCAATAATCCTTCTGTGCAGATCCCAAAGGAAGAAACCTCAAAACAAATTCTTTCATACTGCCTACACGATTTATGCTGCCAAGGCACTAAGAAATTAGGTGAGCAAAGTACAGTACATAAAAGCATGGTGCACTGTTGACTCAAATTCAGCTCAAGTTCTGGCAGTGTTCTTTGTAACTAAAAAGTTAAGAGAATTCCCAGAAAGGAAAGTTTGTATTTCAAAGATGCTGGTGGAATCACAGGGGACACAGCTGAAGACCACTGCTGGATCTTCCAAACTAGAACTGTGTCTCTTTTTCCCCTGCCTTTACAATATTCCTTTGTTAGGGGAATCTATTGTTAAACAAATTACGTCAAACAACTCAGTCCAACAGCTGGAAGGACATCAGAGTGAGTTTTTCCAACAGTAACTTCTGTGATTTCATTTCACTATAATTTATGGTATTTACATATCACATATATTACATATATTTACATATCGCCAAAAGTTTAATATTTGCTATTTCAGCATCTGAAGACAGCAGTAACGCTGCTACCCTTCACACAATGAGCTCCATCAACTTAATTGCTGCTGAACATCAACCTCCCTCACGTAGCCCTTCCCATCATGTAGTAAATCAAACGCCCAAACCTAAGCTTGAAGGTGTTCTTGTGAACCACAATGAACCCAGATCGAGTTCCAAGATAGGTCTCCGTGTGCACTTCAAGCTGCCCGAAGATGATAAAGGAAGTGAATTGTCACCAGAGGATGGACCTGGCACTACAAACCAAAACAGAGCCAACTATTTCCAGGAGAGGATAAATGGACAGCCAATGAAAATACCAGAGCCAACATCGCCATCCAAGGAACCCCCCCCAGTACTGGCTAAACCAAAGCTGTAAGTAAAAGGGATTCTAAGTCTCGGGAGCATCACTGATATTATTTAGTGTTCATAGACCAGGACATTATTGCACTAGAGAAAAAAAACTCAAACACAGAACAAAAAGACAGTCAGTATCACATGGTGCTGGCCTAATTAACCATACTCTTAGAAAACATATTCTACAGAGCTAGGGTTTTTTTTCTGTATAACCCTGTTGGGAAAAATATTCTCCAATTTTAAAAGGAAAATGTTTTCCCTTTGAAATTTTATTTAATTCCACAATGCTGCAAACAAAAGGTGAACAACACTGCTTTTATGCAGGCAAAATAAAAGCAGGTTCTTCAACTATATCTCACTCGATTCTGAGTATGCAATTGTGCCAAAACGAGACATACTCAGTGTCATACATAGTATGGGCTAGCAACTGTAGTCCCAAAGGCCGTGCCTCATGACTTTTCTGTCTCACAAACATAACCTCCTCCTAAAACAGATAAAATACTTGGAAATGTTTGATAATGTGAAACTACCTGAAGCAAAAAGCACCTGCATGATTAGTGCACTGTGAGCTCAAGGGGAAATTTTAAGAAGTAGTATAGTTTTCTTAGAGGACAATTTAAGGAATTCACACTGCAGTTCATTAAGAAATATATTTTCAGCATTTTTGAAACCTCCCAAATCTAGTTTAACAAAAAGCATGCAGAGTCCTTCATTTAATTTCTTAAATAGGCAGAAGCTTTAACTAGAGGCTCAGGAAGGACTTTATAAACTCTTCAGCAGGGATGTAATTTCATAGCATAAACATTACAAGTGAGTAGACAGAACTTACATACCATGTGGCAGAGGAAGAACTTGGAGCAGTGCTTTTTTAATTTGTTAAGCCCATACTCGCAGCCCTATTTACCTTCAGAGCTGTAGTGTGTTTAAACAGGGAGCAAAAGCAGTATTTAACTTGCCCAGTGCTTGCATAAAGCAGAATTTCTCTCAACCCCACCCCCACAAAAAACCTGTAACAAAGGAGTGCATTATTCTGCAGATGTATATATGAAGGACACAAAATCAGGATTGCACAATTTCTAGCTCTCTAACATGCTGCTTTTTGAAAGCTTGCAATTGCTATCTTTATCTATCTTTAATGTGATTTTTGTTTAGTACATTACAGAAACAGTAATACTTTTTATTTAAAAGAAGTGCTGTTGACTTCATGCATTTGGTTTGTCAGTACCAGTTGTAGTTGGTCTCTACTTCTACATTTTTCACTTTTTAACAGTAGTTATTTAATACTCGACAATTTATTACATGATTATTTTCCATATCCTCTATGTCCTTTTTGGTTTTGGAAGGGGAAAAGTTAGCCTGTTTTCCATATGCTGCATTTCCATATACATAATAACTAAATAAACCACTTGACAAGGCAAAATAATTTTCCTTAATTGCAAAGAAAAAAAGCCTTGAAGACATACACAGTAGATAGCATGTAGGAAACAACAACTGCATGAAATGCAAGTCCTCGCTGAATGATGCACCCCTGCCTGTCACCAAATGTCAACACCACCTAAACAACGTTGGTAATAATGTGTTTTGGTGGATTACTACCAAGCTTTCTCAGCAAAAATTCTGGTTTCAGAACCTACTCTAACAGGAGCTAAAGAACTGCAATCTGGCTTAAAAACGCTAATTTAAAATCTGATAAACCAAATCCTACTCTTAGTTACACGAGATGAGAGGTACTAAGGTGAAATAGAGGAGAATTTGACAATGCTATCCCTTAAATATTTTCCAAGTAAGATTTGGATTTGTATTTCATGTGTTAAAATGTAAGAATCTTCTTTGACCAAATAATATTCAGACAGAAAGCTTTTGTGCCTCTGGCAAAGAAGGGGGGAGGAAGGAAAAGTTTATTTTAGTAGCGAACTAGTATTATGCTCTTCTCATCATGTTAGAGAATATGTCATGTAGCAGTTTCCCCTACCTCTTACTGTATCACAGGACATATAATTTTTCTCTCGCAATTCATATATGGAAATGTAGTCAGCCAGCATGTTCAGGGCTCAGGACCAATTTTGCTCACCTTTGTTTTATATGCAGTGATCAGACCCAGTTAAAACAGCTCCACAACCAGGTCTTGCTTGAACAACAGCAAGTGCATCAGACATCTTCAAGAGAGTTGTCATTCAACACAGCTTTTTTAAATTCTACTACTTCACTCCATCAACAGTCCACCTCAACGACGTACAAACAAAGCAAAGCCTCTGCTTCACAATCGTTTGGCTATACCCGACCTAAGCAGTTCCTATCATCACAAACCACACTGCCTATCAGCTCCTCTTCTAGCTCCTCAGTTACAACATTCAGCAACGTCCCTCAAGGAACTCAAAGAACAAATAAGGAAAATTTCATAGGAAATCCTCCACCTGCCCAATCAAGGTCTTCAGGAGGGTTTACAAGCAAAAGTGAACAGTCTCTACCAAGCCCTAAAGAATCTGTGGTGCCTCCATTAACGCTTTCTATATCTAGCGTAAAACAGTTTCAGCCGCAGAGTGTGACTCCTGCTCCTGTCTCCCCAACTGGCCGGATTCAGAATCCAGTAGCTTTCCTTAGCTCTGTTCTTCCTTCGCTTCCTACTGCACCATCAACCAATGCTATGGGACTGCCCAGAAGTACACCAGCCACGTAAGTAGCGTAAACCATACATGCAGAAACAGGGGCAAGAAATACTCATAAAGGAAACTGAGATGTATTTCTGTTCAAGGGTTCAGTGGGGAGTTTACTGAAATGCAAGTCCTTCATAAAATAGAAAAGCAAGTTAGTTATATATTCTGGTCATTTAATCTAACCGTTACGTTCAGTTAAGAAAGGAAGGGGTAGTAGCTTCTCTAATAAGATACATCAAGGGTAAGATAAATTCAAGGTAGAGAAATGGGAGTTTATAAACAGATATATACAAGAATTTGGGGGCTGAGAGATTCATAACACTACTAGTGGGAGAAAAGCGATTTCATGAGCTTGCAGGATAAGTCACTCTAAGACCATTTGCCTACATGAGCTATAAAAACATTCTTACCTATTGTAAGCAACAAGTAAAGTTTTAAAAGGTACCTCATAATGTAAGTTATTTCTTAGTCCGGGTAAATCTAAGAAATAACTAAGGGTATTTTTCTGGTTGCAACACTTTCTATATTTAAAGTCCCCCAGGAAATCTCAGGAGAGCTAATGTTTTGCACATAAATATTTTAACTGATAGCCAGCATGATTTCTGTGACAAAATGGCTGTTGCCATACAAGCAAATAAGGATGATGATATACTGGAAGGGTTGTGACCTTCAGAATTCCTTTCTTTACATCCGTTCCTTTCTTTACACCCGTTTTTACATCTGTTTTGTGGATTACATGAACCCTATGTTAGCATGGCTAGCAGTAGTAGGTCAATAAAATTTTTTATCCATAGAACTCCAAACTCTGCACAAAGTAAGGAATATTCCCCCCTTTTACCAATGGTACGCTTCAAGGTAGTGACAGCAGTCACAATCTCCTAACTATTTTGCTAATGCTACATCAACCAATCTGTAATTATAAGAGAAAAAAAAAGTGTCCCTGTATACACAACATTCAGCACTCTGTGTGCCAAGAAATCCTGCCTTCAAACCATTACTGCACTCCTACTCCCTTCCTAGTTCCCCAGCACAGCCACATAATCGCCGTCACCCTGTGGCATGTGGCTGGAGGCCTTCATGGCCCTGGCATCATGGGCAGGCATACATAATAAAGTTGTAAGGTTCACAGTGAAGGTTTTAACTATGCCCAACTCAAGCCTTCGGCCTGCTTTCACAATATTATGACAGCAAGCAAAAATCAACTGTAACTACTCATCCATTCCCCATCCTCCCCTTCAGAGCTGGTGAACAAGCGCTCAAGCACTATTCTCTTTGCATTAATGACACTTAACCCTGGCAAAGTGCTTGATATTTTCTAACTGTTGCGTAGGCTCTACCAAATAAATCCTTACAATACGCCTACCAGGTAGAGTAGTTAAACATTGTTTTCTCCATTTCACCTTTCCTGGGTCCCAGCCCAGAGCTGAATTCCCACATAACTATAGCTCATCGTGCTGAAGTTCTAATCTAGATCTCCCCATGGGAGAGAGAGTCAAAAGTGAGGGCACAAAAGATCAAGAGTGAACTAATCTGTGAATATCTATTGAAGTTTCAGCTTCCTTTTTTGGCATTATCAATTATAATCGTTCTGGTTACTAAAGCAGGGAGAGATCACCATGTCTGCAGAACAACAAAAGGAAGATACCTTGCACAGCAATCATTAGCTATGCCTTTTACCTAGACTCCCTGTTATTAAGATGCCAACTCCTGGTAAACTACTAGAGCGTTGCACACTCTCTAGTAGCATGTGGCTGCTGTGCTTCAGCAGTGCACTCTCGCAGTGTCCCGACAATCTTACTTAAGAATTTAACTATTTTCAAACCTTACATCTGTAAAATAAACCGACATCTGTAAAATAAAAATGAAAACAACTGAAGTGTCATAAAAGGGTGAGAGAAATGAACAAAGTAAAAGTTCACGGAAAGAGTAAATGGCCAATGAAGATGTGAGAGAAAGATTAGTGAGAAACTGTATTAACTTTTAAATTATTATCTGGTACAGTAAAATGTACAGATTGTACACCTATGGTAACACCTATACACATTTTTTTAGCATTCATTGTGACATCATTATTCCAAGATAAATATTAATGGGACTTAGATGCTTATTATAGTATTATAACAATTATTCTCTTTAAGATGTGTGTCCTTAATTCCTACTGGCATGGAAATGGGAGGCACCATTAAAATAGTACCAAAAAAAAAAAATCAAATCCCATATTGTGCTTGACTTCTACCTAAATAAATAATAGGTTCCTCCAGACAACTGAAGCATAACGTATCACATCACACAGGTGACAATATATATATATACTTGTTGCTGCATGTTAGTATCAGAATTTTCTTTTAATAGCCCGACCCAGGGATTAACAAAGAAAAATCTGAAGCCTCTGCCATTAGCAACAGATGATTCTATTCGGGAAAATAAAGCTGCACTTGTAAAGGATCTGGAAAGAAAACTGCATTTCAGAGAGGCTGTTAATCAACAAAGTAGTCAGCAGGTAAGAAAATTGAGTGTTATTAAAATAAATTTTACTCATGAACAAGATAAGCATTATGATTTGTGAAACAAAAGGTGTTTGTGTGGCTGAGCTGCTACACTACTTTGCAAAGTGAAGTTCGCTGGTAAGTACTGGTTTGGAATAGCAAACTGGAGCTTTAAACAGGAAGTATGAGGGGATGCAGTTTTGGAAGGTTTACTTTGTGACTGAGTAGCATTTTTAATTTCTGATCATCTCCTTTAGAGACCAGTAGGAATGTAAAACTTCTTCCTTTTCATGGAAGCTTCTGTATATTGGATTTCATTTTTTCACTTTACAAGTTGCTCAACTCATTGCACACATTCATACACTGGATATTTTTAACACAAATTAAGGAGTAAAGTAATCAAATTGTTCAAGAAATGGTTTCTGGCTTTACTTTGTTTGAAGTAAAATGTAGTATTCAATTTTTAGCATTAAACCTATTTTTCCAAATATCCCAACTTACATAAATTGATAGGGACGTGTTAGGAACTTAACAAAGTTTTTGACAGCTGTTACTGGCATACACCAAACTGTAGGCCTAGCATTATTAGAGTATAGCAAAATAACAAACCTTTTACACAGTTCAAGGAACTAAATATCAGTTCATTCTTAACTGGAATCAATCAATACACCAGATCTGGGCAGTGTCTATGAAATTAAAGAAGAAATAAAAAATGAAATGAGATTTTGAGGTTGAAATCACTGTAAATTGGGTTCAACCACCCTCAAATAACTTAGTCTACACTAGGGACTGTTAGATGGCTTTCTGTCTGGAGGTGATTATGCTACTCTCACCTTGGCCATGGAGCCCTCTATAGCTGTCCCGCCAGCTCAGGCTTAATGCAGCAAATAATGGTTTGCCCTGACCTGTTGTCAACAAGGGAACTTTTCACAAGGTCTGTTAGCCCTTCTGACAGAGAACATGCGAAGATAAGCAAAAAGCCATGGAGTCTCTGGAGCAAATTACCCGCTGTGGACAACTGCAGTGTAATCCCTGTTTTTTTAATTTTGCTGTTGACCTTTCTTTCTGACAGATCACACTGCCAAAACACTTTGAGTAAAACAACTGGCAAGCAGTATGTTTTACAGATGAATCACAAGTGTTACAGTTTGTACTTGCTATGGTAGTAAGACAAATTATTTAGAGAGCTACTGTGAAATACCAATCAGTCTTTCGCGTTAACTGCATGATAACCCCTTTAGAAACAATGATCACTACTAGTGTCAAAGTTATCTGCTGACAGCAAAAGTTATTTATACACTTATTTGCTATTCTGTATGAGACCCAACCAAAATCTTGATTCCCAAATCCCCCAAGCACTGAAAAACTACAAAGCTGGCACTTCTCTAATTGTTACGGTAATTAGAATGCCAGTGGTAATGAACTAGAAAAAAATTTTAGGATTGCTCAGTAAAAGTTCCTTCATTTTCCCCTCAGTTCCCACCTTTAATCACCGCTGATTTTATTCTTCCACATCCAGGAAAACCACTGCTCAGACTGACTCCAGCAAATTCAAGTCTGAGTTTTCTCTTCAGTGAAAGCAGTGATTATTTAAAGAGATGAGAGGATGCACAGCATTTTCCAAAATTCCTGTTGCTTTGCCATTTATAGAACAATCAATATTGTGAGAATAATATGTTGGAGTGCTGGATTCACACCCCTAGATTTTGTCCTGGTTTTAACTCTTGTAGTTAACACAGAATTAAAAAGGAGGCATTCTCATCCTATATATAGCATATCTGCATTAAATTGATTATTATAATGGCAGGGAAGGGCTTCTTATTCACTTTCTCATAAACATCAACGCAACTCTCCTCTGTATGAGAGATCACTGCATAATGAATGGAGTACAGCATCCAATAAGAATCTCAATGTGTTGGCTTCCTTGTATTTTCTACATGCTATTTTAAAATTTCCTTCTCATAAAATGTGTCCTATATATTTTTATTTAGAGAATTGTATTGTAACCCCATATGCCAATAGCAGGATTTGGTCTCATTTACAGTATCTGCAGAGCATGTAGGGATCATCCAGAATGAAAGCTGCAGATGACAAGTCTGTGTCTTAAAGTACTGGTATTGTCTTACACTACTATATAAAGTGCAGTAACGAACATGAGTGATTTACATCCTGGTGCTCTGTTTATTATCTATCATTGACTTCCATATGAAAAGTGTTTAGCTTACAAGTCAAGATTTTCCTAAGCGTCAGCATCATGCACTCAGCATGATATCTAATAATCCAGATGTACTCCTTCTGTTTCATCCAGTACATCATTCATCACCAACAATAAAGAAATACAGAATCAGAACGTAGTTGGTAAATTTGCTGATGTTGCATGAGACAGAACAGATTAGTCTCTGGTCTTCTACAGCTATGATAATCGTGCAGTGCTGACAGAAATACAAACAAAACATGATTTTGCTAAGATTCAAGCTGCAACTTCAACCAAGCACATGCACTAACAAGCTGTCATTTTTACCAGAAAAAAACACCATACCTGTCATTTATGTGGATGGTAGTATGTTATATTGCCAGGTGAAATTTCATCACAATCAGGAGTGTTGAAAAAAAGAGGTTCAGTTATACCAAACATCTTCAGTCAGATTTGCTCAGTTCTTTCAAACTAAATGAGGATTAGCTTTAGGCAATTTCAGGAAGAGGTTAGAACAAATCCCAGCATATAGGAGACTTAACTCAGTTTCTTCCTTGGCCAGTTGAATTCATAACTCTCAACTCCCATAAGTACAGCCTAACTCCTTGCCAGTGGGTGTGTGTACTGTTGGTGCTGTCCCAGGTTGCACAAATAATTAAGCATTCTTTAACAGCGGGATACAAATCTGGAAATTCCACCTTTCAGAACAGCTCCCTTAACAGGAGACCTGAGCCTTTCTCTCACTGTCTCCAGCTCAATGAATAAAACTTAAGACTTGTGGAACAGTGTGGAACAGGCCCTCCTTTAGCAGGACATTTCAGAGAGCATTTCAGCTTAATGCTTAGGGTTGTGTTGGAGAAAAGAAGCAGAGGCGGATTGAGAGAGAGAAAGAGAATCGTTCTCCTGCCTAGGAACTAGGATAAACACCTGGATTCTTGTCCTTGCTGTACTGGATGTTTCAGTATTTCTGCAAAGTGAAAGATGGCAAGAAGGACAAAGACTTTCCTTGTCCACTCATCTCCACCCCCATAATGTTTTATTTGGAGACTGAGGTTGAAAACCTGTGAGACAAAGCACCCAAGTCTCATAACCTCGGTGAGTGTCTGGGCTACTGCACCATTTGATGAAAGGAGAGCACAGCCAGTGTTATCTCCACTTCCCAAAATCTGTCAATCTAATCCATCGGGCCGTTTATCTTCCTTACAAGTAAAATGTCTTGATAATGTTCAGTTAGAACACGTCACGTAGAAACAAAAAGACGTGCGGGGAGAAAAAGGCAGATGGAGAATTTGGGGGGATTTTGGTAAATAGAAAAAATATAAATGTGTAATGCAAACTGATTCTTTTACCCTGGTATTTGAAAACATTTACAGACTTCACCAATGGGACTATAAATAGAGGAAATTCAGATTTACAGGCACAACTTAGAAATTAATGGTATCATCTCCTCAAAACTTTGCTATACAAATAATAAAATAGAAAAATTACATAATTAAACCTCAAAATCCTGTACAGTAATAAAAATAAAGGAATTAACTCTATTATGGCACAGTTAAGTACTTGGGCCTGGTTTATACCTTTTGGTTTTAAGAACTACAAACTGTGCTCATATATCTATGTCACTTACTGTGAAGAATATCATGTGGCAATGTTGGTTGGTGGTGTCTTACGTAAGACCCAGATAGCAGTGTGGTCACCACCTTATTTTTAGGACAAAGAGTAAAGCTATCGCTGTTTTTTTTATCATAAAGAAAATTATGCACAGCTCTCACGTGAGTATTCTTTACTTTTGCTAGGGAATGCTTTATCCAAATTCCAGAGCAGAAGAGATGCAGGGTTTGTCCAACAGCTTTTAGATCATTAAAAACCACAGCCTGTAAAGCCATATGCCGAACCCAACTCATCACACAGGCCACATCACCACTAACACCTCAACACTGATCCAACAGAATCATCTCCTCGCAGTTCCCGTACTAAGCCCAGCCTCAGAAAGGTCACAAGAATCACCAAGAGCTCTTTTCCCCAGAGCACAAGAATTACACTTAATTCAATTACTCCAAAAATCTTGTGCAAAACCAAGGTTCACGTTATCTTCCAAAGGTCAGCAAACGTAGGCAATTTTGGACTAAGGACGGGAATTAAAGCCCAGGGAGTCCTCACGAAAGCTTGTTTGCTCTGTACTAGAAATGAGAAGAGATTTAAGAACCTGACAAAGACAAAATACCAGATCTTGACATTAATAGGTATAAGCTCCCAATAATCGTGGGAGTGAATAGTTGAACAACCACTTGTGGCTGTCTTTTCAGGATCTAGATCTAATCAACACCAAAGTACAGACAGGTTTTCCTGGTAAGAATCCTGGCTTGCAGAACTCATCACCTAGGAAAGGGAATCTGAGCTCCTCATGCTTTCACACACACTCGTAAGCCTCTCACTCCAGTTGGTAGGACTGCGGGAGTTGGAGATGCAAACCTCATTTGCTTTCTCTTCTGTTTTCCTCCTGCTCTGTCACTTTGAGCTGAACTGCACTTTGAATATTGCCTAGCTGTGTACCACAGATGACTTGCTAGACGCTTCAAGGGTTTGTGTTTACATTTGAAGAGCATGATATTCATGCCTTGTGCCATGTAAGAGGGCCCAACTGCAAGAAATAAACTGCTTCAGTGACACCTCTCCATGGGACCTGATAAGTGAAGAAAAGCACGCACATTGGATCTGTTGTTTTTTTATGCCCACTGCTGAAAGGGGGAGTGGGGTGGAGGGGAGCAGGGGAGAGAGACTGAAAATCCAACCTAAACAGAAGATTTAAGTAAGAGTAGCCTAGATTAGACACTGAAGCCAAGGACTATTACAGCTTGGAAACAGACACTGAGACGCACTGTATGCCAGGTTCTTAGATAAACTGTTAACCGGATTTAGAATTATTCTGCCAAAAAGCCAATCTAGAAGAAGTTACAAAACTGGGATTAAATTAGGAAATTTGTCTGGAGTTGGCAATGAATGGCAAACAGAATTATGTTTTTATACAGCATATGAGAATCAACATTCAAATAAAGTTCTAGCCGTTCTATTTGTGGCAATTTCCATGGGTTACTATGCTAATGTCAGAATATTTTGATGCCACAAGCTTCTAACTGCAAGCATGTATTTTCACTAAGATCTGAATCCTGCTAAAGTCAAAAGAAAGATGTGTTTTAACTTCAACAGATCCAGGATTTTAGAACTCATACTCACACACAAAGGTGCTTAAAATCTTACAGGAGTTACTACAGTCTATGCAATTCCCCTTTGCCAGTAAGGTTCACAGGTAGCAAAATGGCCCAGGAACAAGGTCACTCGATTTAAGATCTAGAAAAACAAGATCCACCTACCTGCTCTGTCACAAACTTTGTATGGTACCTTAACAGCTCACTTAGTTTCTTTAGGCCTCAACTTCTCATATGTAAAATGCGGGTAATAGCCCTGCCCTGAAGGGTCCCTGCTGTCAGGTGCTCAAAAAACGATGGTGATGGGCCCAAATAGATCAATTACGGACAAAATTATGCAAATCTGTACCTTCAACAAGACTTGCATTGAGAGAAGATTTTGTTTGCCATACTGGTCAAATTGCAACCATCCAGGAGTACCCTACAACAATATTGCCAAGGCAGTGCAAAGGCTAGCAGCTCCCCAAAAGAGAAGTTGCATTTCACTTCTCCACCTGCCCCAAATTCCCACTAGCACTTGTCTAACTTTTTTTTTTTCTCCCCTTTTGAGTTAACTTTCTTCTAGCTCACTCCTGCAGAACAGGTCACTGTGGGATCGGATGACCACCAGTGATGGCAGGAGGGATGTGTGGGAGCATATGAATATGAGCAGGGAGGGAAGAAGGGGTATGCTGCTGCTAGCACCTAAACTGGTGCAGCTACATTGTCTAATCATACCCTGAATACACTACGCATCTCTGCAGCAATAACGCCGCACACCTTGCTTACGAGGTGCTACTAATGACTAGAGAAAAATGGTACAGAACTGCTTAAGATACATATTCACCAGCGCATTTCCTGGCTTTGCTCTGGCCAGTTTTAGCAGTCTTTTACCCTTCTACTTATACCCTGGCAATATTAATGCAACCACCACTGCCTACTCCCCTTTTGCTAATGCAAATGAAACATCCAGGTTTCAAAAGTTGCTGTCTACTCAGCATATATCGATATAGATAATTATATAAAAGTATAACATATATATGTATTATATATATTCTAATTTATACAGAACGTTTACACCTCTAGATAGGAGCTTGAACTTTACAGTTGTCTAGCTAGGACACAGCACAATTTTAATCATCTGGCTACTATATTAAACAAGTGTGTGAACTGCCTGTAATAATTTCACATTCCAGGGAAGTTGCCAAAAAGCAGCTGGAACCCTACATTTCTGACCCCAAACCTCAGTATGCTGAACTGCAGCCTAGTTTTAACATTGTACCCAGTGATCACACTGACTTGTTTTTTCTGTGACACTCTATGAAATGCCTGTCTGAACCACAACCACAAACACTTTGCCCTACTTCACTTATGTAATCACATTCAGAAATAGCTTTATGGCTTATGTGACAAAACCAATTCTTCAGAAAGCCATATTAACAAATATTTTCTGTGTTTGCTAATCATAATCTACCAAACAAGCAAAAAACTTCAAGATTATATTCTCTATACAACTGTGTATTTCCACTTAATTCAAAGATTCCTGTTCTTTGTAAGAAGTCTGGTATAACGCCTTCAGTCTATGCATGACAGCGTTAAAATTTTCACAGCAATGTTAACTTAATCTTGATGGTTTCTCTGTAAATTTGTATGAGCATATGTATGCACACTAAACACATTTAGAAAGACAAAGACTGAAGTATGAGCACAACACACAGGCAACACTTGGGGGCTGTGGGAACCCTAACTTGAATATTTTCTAATTTAAAATGTATTTTTGAATATAACTCCTTTAAATGACCAGTCCAAATACATGCAGTCAGGCTGCACAGTTCCCAGCCAGAGACTGTTGCATTAGCCTGGAAACACAACTCTTGTGGCTTCCGTGGGCAGGGAAGCAGCCGTCAGTAATGATAGCCCAGCACTGATAATGCAGCAATATGCATTTGTTCTGACAGACTGCTACTTTTATTTTACACCTTTTTCTGTGTGTGCACATACATCCATAGTCACATGCATTCAAGAAACGTCAAAGAAAACCTGCCCATGATTAACTTCAAAGCAGCCCCATGAAATGCATTCCTTCCTCTGTTGCATTTTCTGCTGTAAGGAGACGTACATAAACAGAAGAACTGCCCATATTTCTTAATGAAGTGAAGTCTGTAAGAAGTTAGTATCTTCAGCACATCAGTCAGGAAAAAAATGATACACTCTGTTCACAAAAAACTTTTTTCAGATCTATAACAGAGGCAAGAAACATAAGGTTAATTACAGTTTGAAAATAATTGCTCTAAGTTTCATTTATGTTAGCTGGTTAGACAACTTAAGACAAACCTGAACCTTTGGAGTAGAGGTAATAAAAGACATTAACTGTATCAGCATTGTTTGGTTTCATCTGTAGGCCATCATGGCTACAGCAACCCTATACTACTAATTTCTTATTACATACCACAACTTCTTTTGGATAGCAATGAATCTGAAAAAAAAAAATCAGTATGAAAAATCGCTGACTAAATTCAACCATCTACAAACAATACTGGACTCTCCTGTTAGCTTGCAGTATCCCATTGCTTCCTAACTTCACTCTGAAGCATTTTGTTCTGGAGTCAGTACCTTACTCATTAACATCATGCCTTGAAAGTGTAATGGTGGTGCCTTCCTAGCCCCATTACTTCCCT
This sequence comes from Egretta garzetta, assembly GCF_000687185.1. Classification (NCBI taxonomy): domain Eukaryota; kingdom Metazoa; phylum Chordata; class Aves; order Pelecaniformes; family Ardeidae; genus Egretta; species Egretta garzetta. The sequence goes on along the minus strand of NW_009259424.1, from coordinate 1,036,252 downwards.
CTGCTAAAGAAAACCATATGGTGAAAAACTCATTTCAGGGACCAAGCAATGATCCCCCAATTGTCAACTATACAGCTGAGGATGTATTAAAAGCATAAAAGTACAATACTACCTTTTCAATTTGAAACATTATTCTTGCATTAGCAATTTTCATTTCCAAAACCTGCTTTTGACACAGTCCTCAGAAAATTGAACAAAAGAAAAATTTGATCTACAGATTATTACATCATTCTGAAAAAAGTCATCACATCCACGCTTTGTAGATCTAATGAAACATGCATGTAGCTCAATAAAGTTGAAGACTCAGATAGTCCAGTGGCAGATTTACGTACTGCCATAAAAGAATGATGTTAACTGTTGGTAAGGTCCACAGGGCAGTAAATAACCGTTCTGCTCATTTCTAGATAACGCAGATTGAATGGTTTTGTATGTGGGAGCAGATGCAGGCCCCTTACTTTTTTCTTCCCTTGTTCTTTATTATGTTGCACTTAGAAAAGGTGTTGCCTCTACCGAAAGCCCTCTTCCAATTTTCAGTTTTCTAGACTACTGCTTTCAGTTGCTATCTGACTGAGAAATCCTAACACTTTCCATCCCCACTCATTTTATTCTAATCCAAGTTCAGAGTTGCCCTCTCAGAGTAAAAATTCTTCATGGATTTACTGTGTATAGCTTCTGAGATAACCACACCTCGCCTACTCTGTTCATCAGCCCTATTGCCCTCTAAACATACGTA
>NW_009259424.1:1028213-1035409 GCF_000687185.1 Egretta garzetta | reverse complement strand
AACTTAATTAATCCTTAATTAGCCTCCACATCTCTGAAGGCCACACAGCATGTGAAATCCCTGAAAACAATTTCATTCTTCGAATAATTACATATAGTATCTTCAGGTCCTACTGGAAAATTCAGAGACTCAAGGTAATCCTTCCTCAGAGGTGCAATTTTTTTGTCATAGATTTTGCTCTCTGCTGTCAAGAACTACCTAAACAACAGGAAGGAAACTATTAAAGCTCTCAAAGAAATGGAAGGAAAGCAAAACTTCAAATACATTCTTCAGTACATTGCTGGCAACAAAGTATTTAGGTCTGAATTCCTTAATTTCTGGGAGACTCTAGAACCCAAATATGACTGCAGTCCATTTTTGTGACATGGCTGCTGCTTAAAATATAGTAGTCACTCCCTGATTTTTACTTGATTCTTCGCTCCTAAAAATACACAGGCTTTTTGTCAGTATCAAGGGTAATAAAGGACTGATTGCTTAACTTTCCCTTCGAACACTATAATCAGCTCTCACCATCTAAAGGGAAAAATGATAGCTTTGGTTGGTCAGAAATCAGAGAATCTCCGGTTTTACATTGGCTTAACTGAGATTAGAATTTGATCTATTAAAGTGATTTGTTGAGACATGCTGTGTGAAAGAAAAAAAATTCAAGAAGATGAAACTTTATCAGGCTGTTTGCTGATCACCAGCTGTTGACCAGCCCACAGAGCAAACAAAGCCAACTAAGAAAGTGGATGATACCATCTAGCGGCTGGCTCCCACCTTTGGCGCATATCTCACGGGCTTCTACAGGCCTGCAAGCTCAAAAACTCCTGCTTGGCAAAGCCGTACTCACAGTGGTACGTTTGAAGAAAGTATCAGAGAGCAGACTGTCCCTGTCAGAGAGGAGGGAGAGTGTTAAAGGTAAGGAAGGTATCTTGCACGGGGGACCCAGCAATCTGAGCACCTTGTAATTATCGGCACTGCTACAAAGCTGTGTGGAAGGAACGCCCTGCAGCATCGCAGGAGAAGGGAGGAATGGAAGCAGGACTTAATTTCCAGTTAAGAGGATTCATTCATCCCTTCCTCCCTACTCTGAGCTGTCTGCCTTTTCCCACCATAGCTAATCTTACTAGAGCTGACCTTACAGCAACTCCCCCCAAAAAAAGATTTTAGATTAAAAGACTGATACACAACGTCTACCATTAGAGTACCAAAATCAGATATTACCAGGGTGTATATTCCACCATGGCAATTTCCAACTTTTTTTTTACTTCGTGGCTGCTGCATTTTCCTCCTCTCACCCTCAAGTCTCACAGACCCCTGTCTCCTCAAAACTCCCCTGTAACCTCTCAACCTTTGGCAACTTCTGTCTCCTTGGTCTCCTGAAGAAATTGGAAGACTGCTTCTCCATCTTTGCTCCTTGCTATTTAGGAACTACTGGTCAAGAACATAATTGGCAGTATGACAGAATGGATAAATCATCAGGGATGTAAGTCCCAGGGATTTGGGATCTTTGCTGGTGCTTTAATCAACTTCCTATAAGATATCAGAGAAGATGCATTTTCTGAACTTTGTTTTTTCAGCAAATGGAATATATCTAAAGATAGGCTATGTCCTTATTTACTATTCACCAGTTTCTAAAATTCTATTTAAAAAATGAGAATTGCACTTGTGGAATTGCTGAAGTATTTATCTTCCAGGCCACAGATCGTTTCCTTCCCATAACAAAGCAACAAAACCCATTTTAATAGCACTACCTGACAGATTGAAATGAGATTCTGAAGATCCAAGCTTGCCACAGAAATAAAAATACTTGCCTGCTCTCAGAGACATCAGTGCCCTTCAACAGAAGCAGGTTTTTTTATGCAAGCTCTGGACTTAGAAATTGCATAAATCCAGGTCTGAGCAAACTGATTTGGTTACTGCTACAGGCCTACATATGGCAATACAAGCTTCCCCACAAGATAGTTTATAATGAATTAAGAAAGATATTCTTGCAGCTGTCTATGTTAGTGTAGCCAGGCAGCGTCTGCTCCCAGGAAGTCCATTCCAGTCTATCTGCTCCACCATGCCCAGGATAAATGTTGGTTTGGTGTCAAAAACTGAAGCTGACTGTTGCTCTGAAGCTTCACACATCACAGCAAGAGACATTTGGTCAAATGTCCTTTGGTCTAGACAAGAGACATCCTCATGCAAAACAGCTAAGTAGCTAGAGGTTTCTAATTGACATCAGAGGATTAGGAGGAGGCTTATAAACACACCAAACTATCTGGAAACGGTCATTTACATAGGAATATAATGGTTTTCTTGCCTCATCTGTTTAATCTTCTAAAGATTTCAATGTGATATGTTTTTCTAGAAATCCTGTCAAGTTTTAACCTGAAGGTAAATCACACTGAAAATATTTCACTTTCTTCCTAGCTTTCCCTATAGTTTTTCTTATTTAATTCTGAATTGAAATATACAGCAGTATTCATTTCTATCATTAGCAAATGGCTAATATTTGAACACAAAATCCTCAAAACGTTGGTATTTTTTAATGATCTTTTTTGATCAACAGTGTGCAAGAATATAGTTTTTTCATAGGGACTTAGAAGAATTACGTTTGATTTTTTAGCTGCCTTTGAAAAAAACTCAGTTTCATTAGTTACATTCCGCAAACTTAAGATGCAGTCTTAATCTGTGTCTGCAGACCAAATTCAGGCTGTTTCAGTATGTCCTAGTTTACGTAGGCTTCTTTATTTTCACTCATTTTAGAGTTAGTCTAAAAGTACAAATGACTGCAAATACCAGAGAACATGACTCATCTTGTTCAGAACTGTGCCTCTCTCTCTCTGCAGGAATACAGGATCTCAAGCTTTGAGCAGAGGCTGATGAATGAAATAGAATTTCGCCTTGAACGTACCCCAGTGGATGAATCAGACGATGAAGTCCAACATGAGGAAATCCCTACAGGCAAATACATAGCACCGATCTTTGATAAGAGACTCAAGCATTTTCGGGTAATGGAAGGATCTCCTATTACATTCACTTGCAAAATAGTTGGAATACCTGTTCCCAAGGTAGGTCATTCTCACTGTTAACGGTAAAGGAATAAAAATCAACTATCTGCTATTTTCTATACACCCCTCTAGCAAGTCTCACTCCTAAGAACATGGCTCTGTGGAGAGAGCTCTAAACCAAATTATTTCCCCCTCCGCTGCTTTCTAAAATGAAAATATCTGCTCCTGAGCATGTATCAGGCCTTGATGTACTGTACGGACTGCCTCACAGCCACCTGACTCCAAGAGAAACAGAACTTCATAAACCCACAAAAAATTAACTTCCCAGAAAGATGAGAACTGATCTGAGATAACCAGTAATGTTCTTATAGCCAAGAAAAGGGAGCCTGACAGGCCCAGCTATATAAAGGAGATATGCAGCTTTCTGAGTTCAACCTGAAATGATTCTATTGCACATTGTAACTGATCTACAATTTTTATAATATTCTCAAATTTTTGCTAGCAATTGGTCAACTTATGTCATGTTCTTATCTACATTTTTTCTAGTCACTCTTCCACTACAGAGCAAGTCTTAAGTCACTGGGGGGGGTCTGATCACTACAGGTATACTGGTTCAAGGATGGCAAGCAGATTTCAAAGAAAAACGCGCATTTCAAAATGAACAGAGAAGAAGACGGAACATGTTCTTTACATATTGAAGCTTCTACTAATGATGACGATGGCAACTATACAATTATGGCTGCAAACCCACAAGTAAGGTGTTTTATTTTCCTCTACGAAAATGCTTGTTTCATCTTTTTCTAATATATGCTAATAGGAACACAGATTGGGCCACTTATTCTGACATCAGGTGGTGACTGTATCAAAAATCAAATGCTTCAGAGGATAGGAGAGGAAAGCACATAATGAAGAATGATGAAACTACTCCCCTGTTCTTACACATCCTGGTCACAGTCTAAAAGGACATTTTTTCACATTAATAACTCCTGCCCTATCTACTGAGCTCTGTTGTTGTCTATCTAGATACCTTTTGAGATGTGGTGACAAGACAGACGTGGTATTTCAGGCAGAAAGAATAAAGCGAGGGGAAACAAAAAGTTGTATCAAATTTGGAAGTGTTACCAAACACAATTATTCTTCATCTAGGATGTAAAGATGTGGATCTGAAAATAGTCTCATCCCCTAATACCATTCCCCTTCCCCCTGTGTGCTAGCTTAGCTGTTTATTTAGCAGTACACTCAAGTCGATCAGGCAACTTTTTCCAGTTTAAATTTTTCTTTTTTTTCCGAATTATATTTCAGCCCAACTACTTTTCAGCTCCTGTGTGGCTGCACAAACAATTATGCTAGTACAAAGGTACTAGCAGAGAGTACCCATGGAGACACCGTGGCAGGAACGAACAAGCAGGGACAGACACCGCTTAAACTGGTTTACATAGCACCACTGCTTAATGCGTTGCCACAGCCTTCAAGAGTCCGAGAAACACACTGCTCTAGACACACAAGGAAACCCCTGCCTCAACTCCACTCTACCGCATGCTAATAGCATTTTCTTTGAAAAAGTAACATTTACACTATAGTTCAGTTCATTTATAAAAATAAATCCTAATGCATTGTAAATGTTAAATATTTATACTTTAAAACGAAATGTGCTATTAACCCACTATTCATTCTGTTTCCATTGTGATTTGCAGGGGAGAATCAGTTGCTCAGGCCACCTGATGGTTCAGAGTATCCCTGTGCGGGGCCGAATATCAACAATTCAGCCTCACAGGTAAAAAGAAAGACAAGTCCTTCAGACCCTCTTTATGCTTCTTACTGCAGGCATTCAAAATAACTAGGTACTGTACTTCAATGCACTCTGTACTTCAGTTCTCAACCATAAAATGGAAGTAACAGCAGCAGTTCCCTCCCAACAGGTCACTTCTAGAATGTAATATTTTTGAAGGTCATCTTCAAATATAGGGAAGTTTAAGCGTAAAGTATTATTTCATTTGCCTGTTGCAGTGGAGTTAAAGGCAAGGGATGGATTAGCAAGATGAAATTCCACCAAAAAAGCAAAAAGAAGCAAAGGACAACTTGGAAATCCAACATTACTACATGATATAGCTAGTTGGATAATATTTTTAAATGGAAAATATGCAAGTATCAAATTACAGTCAATCCATTTCTTTCTGCCCTCATATTTAACTCAAGCTATCTGTTCATCTGTTTCCACAATTTCTTCATTTTTTTAAGCATTAGGAAAAAAACCTTTGACTTTCAACTATATACAAGCAATTTCTGTGTTGCAGAACACGACCCCGGGCACCAGAAGGAGACAAAGAAGCAGTTCAAGAACGCTTTTTCAGGCCATACTTTCTACAGGCTCCAGGTGACATGGTAGCACACGAAGGGCGCCTTTGTAGGTTGGATTGTAAGGTATTAACTGTTTCCTCCGTTCATTCTCATTTTCCCTGCCTCTGTATGTGTATTCCCAGGTGTTTTCATGTTCTTCATGGCATGCATGAACACTTTCTGTTAATGTTTTAATGCTTCATTTTTAAAAAATATTTCTCATCGCCAGAGCCTCTGGGCTGATTCAGGGCGTTTCTTTTCAACACATGCTATATGGAATGAAGAACACAGAAAACACAACCCCAGAAATAGAAGGCTCGCTTACAAGGTTGTTCAAATTACTAGATATGTTCACCGTGTCCTTTACCAGTCCGAATTTCAGAAGTTCATGAATGACAGTCCTTCAGCTCCATTATCAGATTCTTGAACATAATCCAGAATAGCACAAAACCATGAGAAAGAGAGGATTCAGCATGTTGTATTCTGTTCAAACAACTGCTCCCATTGTATTGGACTGAATTACTGAAGATTAATACTCCCTGAACAGAGGGAACAGAGCCCAGTTTATTTTATGCTTCCCCAGCATGCACAGATGCAAAACCAACCCCATTTACAGATACAAATCCCCACATGAGAGAGTTGTCAGAGGTTAGAGTACACGCAGTGAACATCCTGATATTGAACAGCTTTAAGAAACTCATCTGCTCCAGCATATTTTGGTAGTCCCTCTATGTCCCAGCAGCACAGCAAAAGCGGTAGTGCAGACACTGACCTCTTCCATACTCCAGAATGTCTCCTACCCTGAAGAGGGTAGAAGCTCTGCAGCAGAAGTTAATGCCCTGAAGATGAACAAGATTCATTACTACTTAATTTACGATGTAACGTTTACTAGGGAGCATGCCAAAGAATTTGGTTATTCTTAGCTCTGCTATCCTGGCAGAGCTTGTGAAGCCTTAAAGCATGTCTGGTATTGCACAAACCTGGAAGACAGCAGTCCTCGTTCAGGCAAGTTCCACTTCCCTCTGTCTGGTTTGTAGAATATTGTTTGGAAAGCAGTAGTTTAGACATGAGTAAGTAATTCTATCTGTTGGAAAGATCTTTAAGACTATAATACAGTCTAATAATCATTCTAAAAAACCCTTAATATATAGCGTTCTAAAGCATGTAAGTTTAACAGCTACAAAGAACTGTATCGTTCTCCATCAAATTTTACGAAACATAGTCATTTGAATAGAACTCTTTTCCATCCTATTAAACTCTAGTGGTTTAGATCCAGGGTCTTGATTTATCCTCAGCACTAAAAAAAATAAAATTACCAGATCACAAGGAGTCTTTTGTGAGTCTGATATATAACCAAGTTTCTCCCTTTCTGACTAAGAAAAATGTAGGCATTTCATGTATTTGTTTCTCTTTTGATTTTCTTTGGATTTTGTTGCTTGTTTGTTTTCTGTTTTTCTCCCTTTTGGAACTAATCAGCAGAAAACCAGAAGCTGACAAGCAAAAAAAAAAAAATCTTTCTCTTCCAGATTCTGACATCATTCAGATGGTGTCTGAAAAAGGGCTTACCTATGAATTTAGTAAAATCTATTTGTCAGTTTGACATTTGTCTCTAGCTGCTTCACTGTCTGTTAGGTGAGTGGGTTACCGACTCCAGACCTGACGTGGCTTCTGAACGGCAAACCTGTGCTACCAGACGGCACCCACAAGATGCTGGTCAGAGAGACGGGAGTTCACTCTCTGCTTATTGATCCTCTCTCACAAAACGATGCTGGAACTTACACTTGCCTTGCCACTAATAAAACGGGACAAAATTCATTTAGTCTGGAGCTCACTGTTGTAGGTAAGAATCATTGAAAAACGAGTCACAATGATGGAGTT
>NW_009259424.1:1014462-1028168 GCF_000687185.1 Egretta garzetta | reverse complement strand
GTTAATCCACTGATAGTAGGAGAGTGCAACAACTGTAAAAGTCATCTGATGGAGGGAAATGGACCTGGTGCTCAGTCAATAGGTGCACTCCTGTTATTTACAAAGAATTCTGACGCATCACCACTTTACCTCTCTTGTCTTGGCAACATGACATTCTGAATTTTCTCCCCAGAAAATGCTTAGGGTGAGAATTGATAATATATACTGAGCTCTCCTAGATTTCAGTCACAATTTTATTAGTTTAAAAATATAAGATACTGAAATTCTTCAATCTGGCATTACTTTCCTGCAATAGCGGTATGTTTAGACCCATTAGATATACATACATTCTTTTATGAACATCAGTTGTGCCTATTATTTTCTTTATGTTCCCTTAGAGAGGCTATGTCATGACATTTCACTTTCCTTCCAATATCCCATTAAAAATTCACAACCTATTTTGATATCACAAGAATAATTTTTGGTTGTGTTCTTCCATACTGTTCAAAGCAAAACAAAGAATAAAATATCTGTTGTTCAATAACTCTTTTTCTTTTTCCAGCAAAGGAAGTAAAAAAAGCCCCCATGTTTTTGGAGAAGCTTCAGAACTGTGGTGTTCCTGAAGGGTACCCCGTCAGATTAGAGTGCAGAGTTGTGGGAATGCCACCTCCCATATTTTACTGGAAGAAGGATAATGAGACCATCCCATCAAACAGAGAGAGGATGAGGTACTGTACCATCATACCCATGCTTGGAGTTTCTTGTGGCTGAACCAATTGTTCCCATGAAAACCTGTGTGATGAGTACAGGTGACATTCTTCTTAAAACAACTACTTTTACCCACGTAAAGTTTTAGAAAGCTGGCCTCAGTGTAAGGTGAACAATAGCCATTTCCTTGGTTCATAATAAAGGCATGAAGCATAACGTCCCACTGCTTCAGAGAGTGGTGATAGGCTTTTCGGGGCACAGGCCTGATATAGCACATGCATCTTCTTATCAAAGATACTATGGTATTTTAATGCATTTTAGCACCTTATTCTCTCTCTAAACTATTTTTTCCTCAGCTTAGTTCTAACTATGAATGAATTCAAACTCAGAACAGTAGGAACATGGTTTTGAATGCCCCAGAGCATGAGGTGATAAGAGAGTTTAGCATATCAGATACAGGGGCTGATAACAAAGTTTGGTCACAAACATAGGCAAAGACTCTAATCCGTGCTTACAAAATACAACGTTTGCATTGAGCTCCTGCATTCAAATGCATCACTATTTTTTAGGCTTTTCAAAAGAAAAGCTGATGAAATAATGTGCCTGACTGTGATTAATGAGAAATTAATTGCTCTCATTTATTTTTAAAAGATTTCTACTTCAGCAGAAATCTGATTTTTAATATTTTATTTCACTTGGCTCCAACTAATGATTTGATGCATTCACTGGATCTCTGATATCAACTTCAAGAAGTACTACATTTGCACATGCCTACCCTGCAGGCTGTCTGTAAAGAGAACTGGCTCCACAGCAGCACTTGTTATGAATGCACACCTATCATGAGGGAAAGCTTACTTGAAAAAATCTTTCAGTGGTCTCCCTGTCCCCACTCAGAGACTGCTGTCCCTCTCCAAACAGCACAGCTGACTCTGATATTCTATAGCCTGTAATCTTTATTCCTCTGCCTCTAGGCAGATTACTCAAGGATTTATTTCAAGTACTGGTACTTTCACAGGAATTATGGTTATACACATGCGAACACTGTAATGAATGTAAAATGAACAACTGTACCAAAATGCCTCATTTCCAGTTGTTTCACAGAAGCTTAGAAACCAAGTTTTTGCTTCAGCTCAGCAGAAGAATGACTAAGGGAAACCTCCCACACCTGACAATGCCAAGAGCTAACATCAGGCTTGCAACATCTCTGCTATTTCAACCAGTCATGACCATACTGCCTGTCCTCAAGGCTTCCAGTGGTTCTGCAAAGATCCACGTGACAGATGCAGCATTGTCTTTATTTGTCCCTATCTTGCCTCACTATTATCTTCCTGCCTGAAGCCAAGAGACCTTTTTTTCTATCATGATATGGACACACTTGAGCTTCTATGCTACCATGCCCCCAGCAACAGGCAAATTGCATAGTGCAGGCAGCAAAAGGTGAATGTTTCCTTTTTCACTAGAGCTGTCGGAAGCACAAAATGTCCTCTTGACCTCAAATTCTGCAGTTTGAGGTTTCATTCCAGTTCATAGGGAAACAAAATCTCAAATTTCAGAACTTCCTGCAACTTCAAGTATTCGGATGTGCTCATCTCCCACCTCTTCGTTTATAATGAGGGAAACACTTGGGTTGATAAAAAGGACCAACCACAGCCTAGAGAGCAGAGAAGCCTCAGTTCTCTGATACACTAGTGAATTGGTTTTGCTGGAAGTTGCAGCCAGAAAGTCTTGGATCACTGAAGAGCAAAGGAAGCAGGCTTCTTCTAGAGTGTTGGCCAAACAGATCTTTATGATCTTGCCAATCGGGCATTTTCTTATGGAAAAGGGTGCCACAAGAAAGTTTCTGACTTCCTCTGGTTAGCATGGTGAAAAATATCACAACTTTGTACCAATGTTCTTGGTACTTTGTTATGTTATTCTTCCAGCTTTTGAACTAGGAAAAAATAAAATATGACCATGCAGCAGCTTTGTTAATTCCAACATTAACACATACAGAGCAACAATTCGGCTCACACTGTCACACCATGACTCTGCACAGCTAAGAGGAGCAAGAACAGATTTCAGCTATTCTGATTCCTGGTTGAGGCCATACTGAAAGCAACTCTATCGACTAAAAATGTCTTGGACTGCTACTTTTTTGAGAATAGAAGTTACAATTTGTCTATGTCATAGTTAATGTACATATTGTAAAATCTCAAAGATGATATGCTCTTGAGAAATACTAATTCCAAAACACTTGTTTTCTCAGCATGCATCAAGATACAACAGGGTACGCCTGCCTCCTGATTCAACCTGCCAGGAAAGCAGATGCTGGCTGGTATACCTTGTCTGCAAAAAACGAAGCTGGTATTGTCTCTTGTACTGCTAGACTTGACATATATGGTAGGTATTGGCTAGCAAATAAAACATATTATAACTTTTTTTCTTTGACTGGTCCCAGCCCTCACCTAGTTCTTAGTCTGTAAATTGCTGGGTTTGATGTGGATTAGAAATTAGTGTCACAGCATGGCCACAGCTTAATATGGCCACCAGGAGGAGGTGTAACCAGCTAAATGTCCAAATTAGCTCTCCTGCACCAGTTTAAAGTCAGGTAAAGAACAAAAACAGAGGAGGGGTTTTGCACAGCATTCTCTACTCCCATTTTCCACCTTCCAAATGCCCTAGACACATAAACATATAATAAACATGTATTCAAGTTGAACTTTAACTCTGTTCCCTCTGGCACAGGCTGTAGCCTGTGCTACAGCCCTGACCTGAGATGGAACAATAAATTGCACGCAAGAAAGCAGAGCCCTTCTTCTACGGAGCATGTATGATGCAAACTGTGCCTGATAATAACTAGTGGAGGCTAGTTTGCATCTAATATGTTTGTCTAGGACTCAGAAGGCAACAGCCCAGTTCAAAAACTACAGTACACCATTTAATTATTCTGTATCTATGCAAGATGTCATAGCTAAGACAATTTATCTAGAGCAAGAGAGCACTTTGATCACTTAAGCAGCATAATAAAAGAGAAAACACATTCCACAAACTATTGGATTATGGCCATACCCTCAAAGGAAAAAAAACCCCACCATGTTTTCAACCTTGTATTTCTCATTTAAAAAAACCCTAAACAATTATCAGGGATAACCATAAGTCACCGGTGCATTTCTGTCAGTTTTCCGCCACCTTGTGGTGATATAGGCGATAGTAATGCAATGTTCAAGAGAGGGCTGGTGAGAGTCTGATTCAAAAAAGGTCACAAAAAGTGAAAAATAATTCCTTAGGTATCTAAATGTTGCAAGACATAAATTAAATTTTCATATAAAGGATGAAAGGTACAAACGGGAAAAAGATGAAAAGTAAGAAATGCTTCCTGATTCCAACCATATTTTCCAAAGACTCTGCAAGTCTTATACACCAAAGTGAGCATCAGAAATAATTTTAATTTGTGCTATGGGTTTTCTTTGTGAATGGATGGGGTTGGGGGATTGAAAGTGCGGTCTGATATTGGCAATTCCATGTGCAAAAAAAAAGGAGTACATTAAATAATGAGTGTATTGTTCAACTAGAAACAGACTGGGGGCTGCAAGAAAAAAGGAGGCTCTTTTTCAAATATTTCCAGATAGACAGGGTCAAAGTTCAGCATGGAAAGATACTGAACATTTCCTATCAATGCTTAACATGTGACTGTAGGCCTCCCGCGCTAAGCTATGCTCAGAGTATTGTTGCCTCAACTTCTACCTTTTCATTCTAATTGCTGACAGATATGTTTGTCCAGTTTGGGTGCAGACTTGGAGGGTTTTATAGATAAATACCAGCAAATATAGTATCAATTTTCCCTTTCTGGAGTGTTTTAAGAATGACAACTGTTAAATGTTATATAATGGCTAAATAGTCTTACAAAATAGTAACGGTATTTGTCCCTATGGGAACATGTTGAGTGTTACTTTTAAATTACTGAGTACGTGTCCTTGGATTACATTTCTTTCAGTATCTTCTAACAAGTCTAGGAAATGCGTTACTAGTTGCAAGTAGTAGAGGGAAATAAAAATTGTAATCACTTCTTTAAATAAATTCCCTATATTATTACTTTGAAGTTAAATAGCACCAAAAAAAGTATCAGAAAGAAAAGTCTCCCAGAGGATGGAGTACTACAAAATCAGATCCAAGTCTGGTTTGTTCATCTCTGTTCATGCTATGGTATGTTTTTAGTTTTGATTGCAAGAGCTTTGGAGAAGGCTCCAAAGATTAAAAGATTAAATTTTGGACTTAGTGAAATCCACGTAAACGTTGCCATTGAACTGAACAGGGATGGAATTCCACCTGTGGACTTCAATAAAAATACTCAACACATAAACTACATAAGCGATAATATTTGAAGGAACAGACCCTAAAACAGGGAACAACAATGCTGTGCTCTTCAAGGATGTTGGAAGCAACTTCTCAGTTGTGTGCATTGATTTCTGTTGTCTCATCACTAACTTAATTAGAGGTTTATACAGCCTATTCTGTTTCTGTTGCTTCAGCTCAGTGGCACCGTCAAATTCCGCAACCCATAAAGCTTCGACCTGGTGGCAGCCGGTATGCAAACCTTACCGGTCAAGGACTCGACATTTTTTCTACCTTCCCAACCACTGAAAGCCCTATCCTGTTTTCAGCCCCAACCCAAAAGGTGGTGGAGAGTGAAGAACTTTGAAAAACAAACAAACTATTGTTCCAGCAACACCTGCAGAGATCCTAGAACTGTGGGGGGAAAATTAAAAAAAAAAAAAAAAAAAAAGAGGTACAAGTCAAGATGCTCAAGGTTTACAAGCAACTTGTTTGTAATTAAGTGTACTGCTGCTGCAAATGTTGCAAGTAACATATCATACAAGACTTCTGCATATTATTTTACTGCAGGGTAATTGTGGTATGGAGTGTTGTGCAATAAATTCAGTACTGTGTAGTTTGCTAAGAATTACATAGTAAACATAGTTTTCAGCACTTAAAAGCCAATACCACTTTTACTGCTTGAATTAAAGCTACTGTACTGTAGCAAGCCATGTTAAGGATTGATGATGTTTAGCTGGAATACTGCCAGTGAAAACATTGACATTACAGTAACAACAATCCTGAATGAGGGTAAACAACATGACTTTGAATGTAATTCTAAAAAAACATGCCAGATAATCACAAAGCACAAGTTAAAGGGAAAAGATGTAACACATTTTTATATATTATTATGCCAAATAATCTTAGAATTTTTGAACTCAAGACTAGATAAATATAGTGTTTCATGTAGGTACAGCTGTATACCCTATATATTTATATTTGTGTGTGTGTGTACTCCATGAACTGTGTACTCATGGTGTAAGGATTCATAAAGGTACAGGGCACGTGCATAGGATGCTGACATAGGAAACCAAAATTCCTGTTGTCTGAAGCATGTTCTCTAGAGCCCATAGCTGAAACTGTTTTCCAGATGTGCTTCATATTTTTTTCTTTATTATGATAGTATTCTCTGTCTTTAAACACAGATGATATCAAGCTTGTAACTTCACCGTTTTTAAATATCAGTCTCTTTTTCCTAATTTTTAATGTGACTAAAAGAAAAGTGCATCTACCATCTAGCTCATTTTTTAACTAACTGAAAAGGAATTATGATCTGGTGAAATTTAAATTTGCACCATCATTCAGGAAATAATCACAAGTGTGGTGTCTACTATAAGGACAGAGAAAATTCTGTTAATACGCAAAAGTTATGAAGTTAAGCGACAGGTGCAAAGAGCTAAAAAACCTACTGTAACTATTAGTAATAAATAAAGCAATTCAATGAAAGTATAACAGAAGAAGTTAAGTGACAACACTTAATGATTGATTTTAGTATATTTAGCATCCATACAGTTGTATTAATACCTCTCAGCACTTAGAACCTGTGAATATCTAAGATTATTTCCTGCATCTTTAAATTATTGCTAACCCTCTTCTTTGGACATTGTTTTCATGCAGTTCTTTACTTACTGCTTCCAACATGGGTGGAGAATGCAACAAAGTTCTGATGAAAGTCACAGAAATTAAAAGAAAGATTAACAGATACTTTCATTTTAGACCTTATTTGGATTTTTTTCAAAGTTAAAAATGTAACTTTAAAAAATTACATATGCAAAGAAAACAACAAGGAGTTACCTTAAGAGCAAAAGGATACTGGATATAGCCAGAGACTGAGAAAGAGAGAGCCTTTCGTTGGGTTTCCTATAAATACCACTTATGTTGTCTGTAACTGTTGGTTCCCTAAGGGTTTAGAGGAAGGGGATTTCATGTATTCTCCCACTTCCCACCTGAGTGAAGACCATAAAACAAAACCATCACTACAACTTTCATGCTTTTGTCAGAAATCTCAGGCGATTCACCCCAGACTGAACAGACCAGGAAGCTAAAATACATTCTTATCCTGAGAGACAAAAGGAGGTGCAGGTTATTTCAGTGGGAAAGCAGAAATACCAGTTGTTTCCTGTGTTGTACCTGCTCCCTGGCAAACAAAATAAAACTAATAGCTATTAAAAGTGATGTTCTGATTGAAGTGACTTTAGTTATGGGGTGCCTAACCTAAGACACATTGTGGGTCTGATTTTCCAGGACAGAGAACCTACTGCTCCCCTTATCTTCTCTTGTTCTTAGGATGGCTTAGGGATTCCAAAACTAAACCTAGACTGAGTCAGAGTTGGGCAACCCCAAAATTTAAAGCTTCTCATGCTAATAACCACTCTTGGGAAAATAATCCAAGGAAAGTTATTGGATTTTGCTTACTTAATTCAGTGCTGTTGGGAAGTGGGACGAGAGAAAATTAAGACACAAAAGATCAAATTCTGCTCCCATCTGCAGCCCCGGTCTTCCCATTATTTCATGCCAGAACTGAAGAGTAGGTTTTGATCCAAAGTATTCCAAGCTGCATATTAGCCATCCGGCTTAATACCTAGTAGAAGCCTAGCAACTGTCTGCTTAGAACTCCCCTGTGGCCCTCTTGGCTGGCCTTGAGTGAGGGGCTGGACCAGGTCCTGAGGTTCCTTCAGAACGTCATCACTCTATACTTCCTGAATTATTTTACTTTCCACTGCCTGTCTGAATACCCTATGTGGATTAAGTTACCTATTGACTGAGTAGAAACTAAGAATTCAAGCAAGCACAAACTTTTCCTTTTTGACTGGGATATACCCTATTAGGCAATTCTAACTACTAGAGTGATCACTTTAATCAGAGTTCTTTATGTAGTTTAGGAGAAAGGAACACTAGTACTTACTATTGGCAAATATCTGGTTACCAGTGCTGGAATTGTACTTGTTAATATTACCGACAGGAGTAGTGGTTCTCACATTTTACAACATCAGACAACACACCCAAAAACTCAGCATGTATTAAAATGCAAAGTGCACAGAGAAAACATGTAAACCTTATCTCTTCAACCTTTTCTCCGTGATTTCAGTGGAATGTCTCCAATCTTACATCATTATAACCTGAATTGACAACTTGAGGATTAAGTGGTACCATGTTTTTTAAAATGTACCTTCAGTTCTTTGGAACTGGGAGGACAAGAAGCTACTGCTGAAAGACTTTTCCCAAAAATCTGTGTAAGAAGGATTACTCCTTAGTTAGTCATTCAAGAAGGGGCCCCAGGAGTCTCACTGAGGCTACAGAGAGTGGATTACCAAAATCTGACAGCTGAACTGTAACTTTCTCTTCCTTGACAGTACTTACTAGCAAAAGGATCAAAACTTTACACAGCACATCTCCTTACATAATGCAGAAGTCAGTAATTTCAATTACTTTTAGCGCATCTGATACAAACAAAATCAGAATCTGATCCAAAATATTCTGTAGTCATTAAATTTTGCTCGTTAACTGCTACAGGACATTTCTCTTCTGCATATACTGAGCCCATAAATTGAGTACGTAAAGGAAGCTTATGTGAATGGATGCAAATTCTGTTAATTAGTAGTATTGATGTGCTGATCGCAAAGAACACTTGCTAGAAAAAGACACAAAAATTATGTTTGTGTTGTTAACGGATGGAGAAGCCAAGGGAAAAAGGCTTGTGTAAGCAGCAGAGACAACACTGGGTTGTCACAAAACATGTGATGCTGTTTGAGTTCATGTCCCGTGAAGGATGGCACTATCTAATTGTACTGTGTCAAGATGCACGAGAGACTCTGTAACTGTGCTCCCTTCCTGAACAGCTTGGCTGTTCATTGTTTTTGCTTAATTGAATAACCAATCTGACTTCACACTAACGTGGTATTTCATTCTCTTATTCAGGGCAGGCTACTGCAACAACAAAAATCAATGTTAGAACTTCCACTGAAGTCAGTGTTAGCTATTATCTTCCAAAAGTCCGTTAGATCACCACAATGTGGAGCGTAACACTGTATCAGTGCGATACAGAAATGCTCAGTTTTGTAACCTCTCCATGTTTTCTGATTCAGAATCTTGCAGGTTTATTTAGTTTCCTGTTTCCTTCTAGTCCTGGTTTGGTATACAATCAAACAGAGGCACAGTATATTTCAAAGAAGAGCAGAAATGACAACTTTTCTGTTGCAATTCTAGAAAGCAAAAGTATTATCTTTGCTTTAAAATTTTGATCCAGCTTGCTGCAAACCCAGTCCTCAGCAGCATCACATAGCAGTTTGCATTGATACCGTCGGACTCCTTGCCTTGAAACAGCTGGATTGAAGTGAGTTGCTTTGCTTCCCTATGGAAGGTGGAGCACACCTTCTGAATGCCTCACATCCGCTAACGTGAGGAGAAGATGAGAGCACACACAAAAAGCCAAGTCTGCAGTCTTTATCTTAACAGGTAAACAATCGCCAGTTCCAACTGTTTACAGTAATCATAGGTACTTCAAAGCAACAAATCTGGAATAAGAACTCCTTTAAGAACTGTGTTCTTAATGCTACCAGGTTTAAAAGCATTAGTTTCTGGAAAACGTCTTCCTGCCAAATGATTAGCAAGACCTAATGAAATATTTTAACTGTTAAATACTGGAGAAGTGATTCATTGTTAATTGTCTTTCTATTTCCAGTACAAAGTTGTTCACTTTAAGCCTTAAAATTCTATTTTATAACTTTTTCTTGATTAAAGTTGGTATTTTTTATTTTTTGATCCAAAGTTATTCTCACGCAGAAGAAAAATATTCATGTCAGTTTTAAAGTATATTTTAAGTGCAAATGAAAGAAAAAAAACATCTGCCTGTTCAGTAATATATTTCCCTTTGTCTCACGTAAACTTAAATAAATGCTTCAGAGTTGCATACAAGAGTGTGTCCTTCACGTGTTCAAGTAATTGCGAAAGTGTGCAACAAGACCAGCGGTTTCCTCAGAACTTTGCTGTGACAGCTGACTAATGATATCAAACCTTACATTATTTAGAAGAAAATAATAAAATACTGTCAAGTTACACACTAGCCATGCCTCTAGCAGGTACTTGTGAAATACAGTTGTTGCTTTTTTAAACAATTCTTAGTATCAATTTGTTCTAGGCTTAAATCATGCTTTCTTTTTCTGATAACCTCAGCCCCTTCCTCAAAGTTGGAAAGAACAAGTGTACTTGGGAGTACCAGAGCAGAAGCCAAGGAGCCTTTAGGGCTATTTGCATGTTTTAAAGGTCAATAGATTTGCCAGATTCTCAGTATCTTGGAGAATTAGTCTCCAAAGCCTATGCTTGAGCATATATTTCGACCTACAGACTGTCATAGCTGGACTCCATCATGTCTCAAAAATTTATGCAGAATCTGTCTACTACATTGGTTACCTAGCCCACCCCCCACACCCACCCCACCCCCAAATACTTGTTTACCGGTACTAGACCAATGCTCCTAGAAGGCCCTCTGTGTAGTAGGGCACTGGAGACCTATTACAGAGGACTTATTTTTTCAACCCTCAGCTGCGTATCCAGCACTTGAACAAGTGAAAATTGAATGAGGGCCAATCAAACACACAAACCACATTGAATTTCACTCTTCCCTATACAGGTCTTCAACTTGAATGATTTATCATAATCTTTCTATAAGGGTCCATTAGTAGATTTTGGAATGAATTTTAAATGAGCAGCAGATGCAAAACCAACACAAAGAAAGCTGGATCTTATAGCTCAGACAGACACAGAAGAGAAGAGGGGAAAAAAGGATGAACCCCATCACATTTGCTGGTACTGATTTTGGCTTCCTATGTAACTGTAACCATGTTTCTCCATTTCTACCTGGCTTGATTTCTATGTACTTCTGTGTCTCCTAGGTCAGAGACAATGTTCTTTAAACCATTTTATTTCAGCTACAGTTCCATGAGCTAAAGCAGCTCCTACACGTTTTATGATTTCCTCTGAGCAACACAAGCTGCTTTTATTAATGCCTTTATACTTCAAGTCCACTGTCGGTATAAAGAACCATTTTTTGCACAATACAAAGAAATCTTGGGCCATATCTGCTGTGAATTTAGGTGGAGTTCTCCATTTGTATCAGGGGGAAATTCTGTTCAGAAACTGGCCATCCTTTAGGATGACACAATCCATTAGTAGCAGGCGATATGGTTTTGTAAAGAAATGGAAAAATACTGAAGACATTCTGAAATTTGGGAGAAAAAAAGACTATGCATCCCAAGCTGCAGGAAGCCATTCAGAAATGAACTTCTTTTTCCTTGGAGTTACATATGCAGACATTTTAGGCAAATGCTGTGTAAGAGATATTTTGCATGCTAATTTCTGTACAAATGAAAACTGAATTACAAATTAGAAAAAAAATCAGTAAACAATATTAAAATGTACTCTTTGGGGTTGCTTTGGGATTTTTTAAAGCCATGTTTTCTTGAAATGCAATTAAAGTTAAAAACATAAAGCATTTTTTTAAAAGTGCTCAAGTACCAGGTGAAACCAATGTTTGTTACAAGGTATCTGTGTAGAGGCAACACTGGACTTCTTCAATGAATAAACATCTTTATTCTCAGTGCATTTGGGTTTTCCTTGGATATTTTGTAGACATAGAACAGCTGAACATATTTAGAGCAAAAAGAAGCTGTTCTGTAAATTGTTACAGAATTTTAAAAATCTAGATAAATTTCACTCCTAAATTACAGAAAACTGCATCCCTATTGCTTAGCTCAAATAGCTGGAAACTAGCTGGAAGCGTAAGGGTACCCATCTTAAGGCAAAAGCTTATTTTAGGAAATGAAAAATTTGACTGGAAATCATATTTTTTTTAAATTTGTGCCTAGTGACTCACATCACAGTAAGGACTTGCACAAAGGTTTCACTGGGGAAGCTCTACTTAACATGGTACAGGAAACTTAGCTAAATATTTTTTAATATTTTAGTATTTTAATCTAATGATACTCATGCGTCCCCACGTGAAGAAGTTGTAATGTCATTGATTTTACAAGACTGTAACTAAGGTGAGCAACATTTTTACTTTTCAGAATTTGTACTGCAGCGCCATTTAGGAATCCCAGTCAAGAACTGAGCTTTGCCCTGTATGTGTGTATGCTACAAGATGGTCTGTGCCCTAAATACCTTACAAATGCTGAGATGGAAAATAGAAGTCTAAAAAATGGGAATGAATTAAAGTTGTAAAACATGCTAATACATATCCACTGGTGACCTCAATACTTAGACAGGAAGAAACCACTGATTTTTCATTACTAACATACATTTTGGGAATGTGCTACTCCAGTTCTGCTTTCAACCATCAAAAAGTCACTGCAGTCAAAAATGTCACTCCAGTTCTGAGTTCAAAAATAACTCTGGTCACCTTGTCAAAACAGGGTGACATGATTCAAAGAATCATAGAAGCAGAGTATCTCTATAGCTACTTCAAATAGAAAACCCTGCAGTCTGAACCTTTTAGAAGAATAAAGGTTAATTTCCCACATACAGTTCATTGGAATTTCACACTGAATTTCAGCAGTGAATCATGTACGTGCGTAGCATACAACAAATATTTAATGAAGCAAGCAGTTCTCATCCCCAATGTTTTCCCAATAATGTGGTTCTAGAATTACAATGTACTGATACTACAAATAGAAGTATTTCAGGTTTGCACTGCTGTTCAGTGGGACAAAAATTTATGAGCAGACAAAACTCAGTCACTGAGAACGCACCAAGCTCTGAGCATCTAAGCTTCTGCTTCGTTTGAAGGCTCACTGGGAAGCAGTAATTATTTAAGGGGAGAGGGCTTCAAATGCCCATACCAGTAAAGTCCAGTACAGAAGAAGGGTCACAGCCATTATCTGAAAAGCATCAAACAGCCAGTGGGGAGCAATAATCAAACCCAAATTAAATGGTCAAGTTTATGTTTCACAAGGCGTCACTAAAGTATTCGTAAAGGAGACCTTTGAAAAGAAACCAATGACTTCCTGAATAGTTGTTAAGTTTGAGAAGTCCAAACTGGCATGGATAATACCTCCTTTTCAGACTGCCTTCAGAAAGAATTTTTAATGATTAAACTTCCCCCTAGTCCCAATTCACTCCCCAAAAAGCTTTGGCAGATCATCAACAGACAGCTGTCTATACACTACAAAGAATTTATTCTGCTGCCTTCTGGGCTATAGTAAACCAGAAATCCCAACTTCCAGCTCAACACTGCACCCTCCCAAGAAACAAAAATACTACAGCATTATATAAAATCACAATTTTTCCACTAGTAATATCACTATTTATTATCAATAGATAAAGAGATCAACAAAACATTCACCTTGCACTAGCACAACCAAATCTAAGAGAATGGGGATTATAATCTTATATTGTTCAACAGCAGAGATTGAGGCAATGACCTGATTTAAAAAGTGTTCACAAGCTATGTACTGCACTAAATTGCTTTTTAGGACTTGGGTTTCAATTCTTAACAATTTTTGGTAACATGACCACAGATATTTTATGTTTTGTCTTGGTTTTTTCCTCTTTATGTGAGCTTACTATCATTTAATCATTCACTGCATACTAATCTATTATTTTTACAATTATATCTATCATCACATGTAGTAGACGGTATATTGCAATGCTGCATGGAAGAAACAAAATCG
>NW_009259424.1:1011307-1014410 GCF_000687185.1 Egretta garzetta | reverse complement strand
CGGAAGAGAAATGCATGTTAAGTAGTTCTACGTAATTTATGTAAATTACATGTAAACTGCAATGTCATCTCCCACAAAATCAAATTATATGCCAATAGTGCAGGAACACATCAGTACTATTCTTGCAACCTACTCTGGTATTTATACTTTTGTATTGCATTACCCTTCCCACCTAAGGTTTGGAAGGCTATCTTTCACTAATCCAAGTTTTCGATGTCATACAATTGCACAATTTATTTGCATCATATTCCCATTTCAGGATGGAAAATCCACCACCATGGTAGCAGTGCAGAAGAGACAACGTCTGCCTAAAGTTTACCGCTAATAAATTAGTGTAAGATGGCACATCATTTAATTATTTAAGGATAGTATTGATTGTTACTACATACATAAACTTGCCACTTAATGAGTAATATTCAAACAGTATTAACGTGGCTATATGATGGACAACGATTAATTCTATTCTCTCAATATAAACTTCTGCAAAGAAATCAGTGAGTAATGTCCCTTCATATTCTCAGAAGGCTGAATCCACTTTCTGTTTGCCGATAAAGATCTAATGTAATTTGTAAGAAGCAAAAGCCCACATTTTAATAATTAACACTATGCATTACCTTTAAAGAGGCTAAAATATACATTAAAAAATAGTCCCAAATGCCAGCATTTAAAGGAGAGTGTTGCTCAGAATATACAGTGACTCTTCTATACGTGTTTAACCCAGCCTGAAAGTCTGTCCCAGCAGCTTTCACTCCAGGAACAGTCCAACTCCCACCTCAGGAAATGTACTAGTCTGCACGATGGTGACCAAGGGCAAAACGTCAATAAGGGTTCTGAGAGAAGACAGACAGTAAGGTCAGGTCTTTGTACGGAACTGTTCCTGCAGCAGAGTCCCTCTCCCCCAAAACTGGGCTTAGTTCCTATTGATGCTTTTGTTTTTCACTGAAAGCTGCTTAATTATTGAAAATAACTATCAAAGCTATTCATTTGTCATTTGAAAGAATTCTAAAACATAAGATATGGCAGGGGCGAGCGGGGGAACCGCCCGCCCTCCCTCAGTTCCTATTGATGCTTTTGTTTTTCACTGAAAGCTGCTTAATTATTGAAAATAACTATCAAAGCTATTCATTTGTCATTTGAAAGAATTCTAAAACATAAGATATGGCAGCAGCCAGCAGGGAACCCGCCAGCCTTCCCTGCTGGAAACCCACCAACAGCTGTTGTGGGGCAGCAGCCCCTTTCTCCTTCTCCCTCATGGCTAACACTAGCAAGGGCTTGTTTCTGGAAATGAGCACTGGCAGAAGTGCCCTGCAGCTTCATAGTCTGCTGCCATCACAACAGACATCGGCAATCAAACTTTTGCAGACTCTACACCCTGCTAAACACAGGAGCTGTCCTGCTCCCACTCATCTTCCAACCTTCCCAACCTTCTTTCCTCTTCTGTCTTTCCCGCCCAGATCCCTCTATCCTCCACAAGGGAAAGAAGCAAACACACAGCAATTCAGGGCATCACGAGGGCTGAAATGAAATCAACTGCTTTGCACGAATGCTCTGTAACTTTTTACCAAGTTCTTATCTTTAAAGGCTGTTTTTCAGAGGGTACGTAAAACACAGTTCTTACTCTAACTGGGAAGCACGCATCATTTGCTAGTTGATTATTCTGCACATTAAACAACCAGGACTGTGATGGAAGTAGTATAACATTTGGGGTGGGAAAGCCACTAGTAAATAATTCCTAGGGTAGGAATTTCAGGTAGTTGGTGAGGACATATCATAGAAAACACTTTATTTATGATTTACAAAATCTGTTATTGTTGCCAGATAACATAAACTTAAAAAATAAAATCCAAACATTTAAAGTCTACAAAACCCTAGAAGTTTAGATTATTTTCACACGAGCATTCTCATTTATAGTATATCATCACATGTGCTTTTACAGCCATTGAAAATAAAAGCATTCCTTCCATGACTTGAAACTAGCTCTTTTTTGAGCATACAAGAGACACCATAAATTGGATTAAAGCAAACCTACACAACCTTGGAACCCATATGTCAAACTTACAAAGTTTAAGAAAGTTAGTTCTCTGAGGACTAGAACTCCAATACATTATAAAACTTTTTCCATGGGAGCCATTTATGTGAGAACAAACCAAAGAATAACTTTAGAGCTGACATAAAAACATGGAATGAAGTTAATTTCTGGTGTTACTCCATTCAGTTACACCACAGGTCATTTTGGCCCATGATCTGTAGAAAATACTGTCATGATTCATCACAGTAAAAAAGAACCACCAAAAACTTATTTAGTAAAAGAATCAAATTAACTAGATGAACTAGGAAGAAATTGTCAGAAAGATTTCAAATTAGAAGTATACTTTCCGCCAGCATTAAATAAATTCAATCTCCTTAAATGCACATTGATTTAAAGTTCTCAAAGCAAATTTATTTTGTCAAATTAGTATAAGATGCAAACAAGAATGAGCTATTATAATGCCAGGATTACCTTATTCAAGCAGATTAACTCTTGCTAATTATTAAATTACACATCTGGCCTGCTGCATATTCTTAGTTCGTAAAAAGTTCTAATCAGCTATTTGAAAGTGTTCAGGGTGATAGCTGAATATTCGCTGTGCGTAAGGATCACTGTCCATTGCCAGTTTTTGTCCCGTGTAATGGTGGTAGCTCTCCGGATGAAAGTGTTCACAGTGAAGGCTAATCCATTCTCTTTCAGTACTGTATCTTTCTGCTTCAGCAAGTATTCTAGTGAGAGCCATGATATAACTCAAAGCCATCTGCAAGGTCTCATACTTGGACAGCTTCTTATCTTGACCCCACTGTGGAACCACCTTTCTCAAACGATCAAAGGCTGTGTTCAGTCCTTGCATCCGTCTTCTCTCCCTGGCATTGGCAGCCAGTCTTCTCTTTGCAGCATTCTCCATCCTTTCCGAACTGCACTTCACAACACAGCCTGGTCCACTTCTGCATGGGATGTCTGATTCTACACCTGAATCCAAATGATTGGATTTGTAGGTTTTCATATTTGATGCAGCTTCAGTGTCACACACACAAAATTACTTTTTAAAAATGAATTATCTAAAAAGCAGTA